>NC_043717.1:18078995-18094191 GCF_006229205.1 Suricata suricatta
GAAAAGAGGTAGTGGTGATGGAGGAGGGCACTTGTGGGGAAGAGCACTGGTTATTGTATGGAAACCAATTTGATAATAAACTATTTAAAAGAATAAAAAAATAAAAAAATAAGTGCTCTCAGAAACACCACCAGTAAGAGTGTCAAGGAAGCCAGATTGGGCAGAGGGTAAAGTTGAGCGGGGATACACTTGCAACAGAGGCCTCAACCAATCCCACGGGGGCAAACTGGAGCTGAAATGGACCTTCTGAATTATGTAACATTAAACTAAGGGGGCCACACCTTTGTGCCTCTACATTAACCTTTAAGGTATTGAATGAAGGCTACCCCTAGGCAAAGGACCTAACTTTGGATGAGGCAGAGCCGTTTAGCCAAGGATGATGCTTAAAGAGGAAGATGAGAACCATCTGCCACCAACACCCCTATCAGCTGGGGATGAAGCCCCAAATCTTGCAGAGAGGATCTGTTAGGCACCACAACATCCACTCATTATCAATAAGTGCGACTCATCTTCAGACACAGAAGGAACATAATGAAGAAGTATAAAGAAAAAACAGCCAAGAGATTAAAGGGGAAGAGAGCTAGGTCCCTGGGATCTAAATAGGATGAGATGGAGTGGGAAAGCCTATGTGAGAAGGTTGGCTGTGAGGGGATCAGAGTCTTCTGTAAGTCAGACTCTTCACATTTCTTGCATCTGTGGTAGGTCCCTGGTTTTCTCTATATAAAATTTATATATATATCCTAGCCAATCATTGCTTGGGCCAAGGCACTGAAGAGAAAACCACCATGCACACCCAGCATCAGTGGGACAGGTGAACAGGAAGCCAAACCAAAGAACCTAAGAGGAAGGTAACATTGAGATGACCACATCAGGCCACTGAGTTAACCATCTCTTCATCCTCACTCCACCCATACCAGGGAGATTGACTTTCCAGAGCAAAGCTTTTGAGTTCTGTATTCTGTTTTAACAAGGAGAGACTGTTTCCTCATAGTACCCCCTTCTCATCATTCAAAATGTTAGTGATCAACTGGGGGACTGTTTCACATCTCAAGAGGAATGGAGTATTTTTCTGTTTTTTTTTTTACACTACTTTGAAACATTCATCTTTTTCAGGAAAGAAAAAAGAAATTTAACATTTCACACAAGACAGTAGTTAGCTAAAAAAACTCTTCTCTGAATTTAAGGCAGCTTTCTTAAGCAGGCTGGGTTATCAAAGTCAGATAGCGTCGCTTCCCTGAGGGAGTAATTTGTACATGAAATTCAGAGATCACATTTAATTAAGTTTTTAAACACCATATTTGAACCTACCAGTTTTATTGTATCCATAATTGCCAGTCACTTATTTATAGACAAATGTCATGTGCTCATTGTATTGCACAAACATTGATCACTTAATTTGGATTCAATGTGCCTTATTTCTAAGGCCTCCAAGAACTTTGCAATTAAAATAATGAAACATCTGAGAGCAGAGTTGTGTACTTAATGTACAAAGGGAAAACTCCTATTTGGCTTCTTCCTTTGACAATGCTTCTGTGACAAAAATCCTTCAACCTATTTGTACTTCAGAGTTTCCATATGAATACTAGCACAAGCGCATATTCCATCCCAGTGGCCCTAAAGGTATGACTTCAAAACAGATAATTATCACTGACTGCAGCTCAATTGTATCTTTATTCAGATTTCCTATAAGCAGGAATATGAATAGATTGAATGGTGCCATGAAATGAAGAGGGGCTGAATCAGTCTGCTAGCATGCAATGGTAGCCAATGGCTTTTAAATACTTATGTGATTCACTCAGCCCACACTACTGAGTAGACTTCAGTTTATTTCATTACTGATAGCAATGTTGTTAGCCTCTATCATCCAGGCTGGCCATCTTCATTCCCTATACAGTTCAAGACCAAACACATCCTATACTACTTCCTGTAATCCATTCATTCACACAAATGAGAAGAAAAACATCAATATAAACCACCATAATTTAACTTTTTAAAGACGACCCATCTACTCCCCCCCCACCTCTACCACCACTGTTAGAAACTAGAAAAATCCATACTAAAGCTTTTATCATAGAGAAATATGCTTTCCAATTCTGCTAAAAGTGAACTACATGTATACATATAAGACTACCCAGAAAGAAAAACACTGGAAAATTCCTTATTCTCCTTTAGCTTTGCAAAAGCTATTGTTCTTGTATTCAATTATGTTTTTGCTAAGACAAAGTGTGGATGAGAAGCAAATACATGTGGGTTGGTTGTTTTTGCTAATCTTTTCAACACTCAATGTCTGACGTAACATGCTCATACATAATCCAATATAGTGACCATAGAATAATCCAATATAGCGACCATACAATTCAGTCAACACATTGTCCCTTGGCATAGGAGCTACATCTGTAGGGCTGTCATTATGATGATGGAGAGCTGTCATGAAATAGTATTCTTCTTTGAAATCTCTTTGAACCATTCATAAGTATAAAAACTATTCTTGACTCATGGGCTGTACACAACCAGGCAGGCAATGGGCCAGATTTGGCCCACAAGCTATAGACTGCAAAATCTGATCTAGATGATGTATTCCCAAATTTGTCCATTCATAGAATCCCCTAGTAATGTTTTAAAATTTCACCATTCAGGTCACACCCCAAGTCAATTAAATCACAGTCTCTAGGGGATAGTATTAGTAATTTGTGGAGCTCCTCAGATAATCCCTGGGTACAGATAAATTTGGAACTCACCAATCTCTGAAGTAGATTATCCCTTCAGCTACTAATCATATAGACTACATGCACTGGCTTTGGCTTCCTTTGTCATTTCTAATACTCCTAACAAAACGCCTTTATTAGTGGAAGGATAGATTTCACAATCAAAATGTTGTAGTTACAAAGTAAATTCAGTCAAGTATGAAATAGGCTAGGGAGGGAGGGTGGCACGCTATTTGTCCTTGACTGGGTCCCCTTCCCCAGTGCCCCCAGAAAGCAGACTCTTGAGACAAGTTAGTATGCATGGGGACATGATCCTAGGCAGTAGGAAAAGGGGACTGAAAAGAACAAAATACGGAAGGAAAAAAGACCCAATGCAAGGATTAGTTATGCAGCAAGTTGCTGCAATTGGTGACTGAACTTAAACCCACTGGGATCTACTAAGAAGCTGGGCAGAACACTTTTCAGAACTGTCTAGCTGGAAAGGGAAGAGAACGGCATTTATCCACTTGCTCCCAGCCCCAATGTCAAGGGCTAGCCCAGGGATTAACTTCCTTGTACTTAGGAATGGTACAGATTTAAGTGCAATGCAGCCAAATGCCAAGCAGCAAGATTCAGGCAGCCAAGACCAATTGCTGCAGGGTTGTATGTGCTGAAAGCTGGTTGCCACAGCAATGGCTGGAGAAAAGGTAGGCTAAGAAGATGGGGGAGTTTCACAAAAGGAGTTTTAAATACCATCACAAACTCATTAGAAGCCCATAGTTCAGAAGCTCATATGAGAACTTCAATAGGTGACTCAGTGTAGGCTTAGTACAATGCCATCTTAGATAACTCCTCTTTACAAAACATTGTCAACAATGATACATCTCCAATTTTAAAAGGGAGAAAAAGTACAAGTCAGACACAATTTGTCAAAGTTGAATTTAAACTCTTCCCTAAATGCCCCTATTTTCATTATTCTACTTAATAGTCCTATCAAACTGAAGTTCTAATCAGATTAGAAAGTAAGAAGAATATAAAATACACACTCAAAATCCCTCTACATAAAAAATAACTACTGTTAACATTGGCCTCTTTTCTGGTCTCTATCGAGATAAGTTTACATGGTTGAGGTAATTGTGTGTCTGTACCATTTTTGTACCTGATTTACATTTCAATACCTCATTAAGTTCTTCAACTTTTGGTCATAGTGGACACACTGTTTCCCCTCTGCCCTTTCCAAATGCCCCTTTCCAGATCTTCAGCTGTGTTGAACATTCTCTCCCCCATACCAATATATACCTTTTCGGACTCCTACCTCCCTTTCAAGCCCCAGATCCACCATAACTTACTAACCTTTTATTCTTCCTGCTGTCTCCTATTTGGTTATTTGTCCCTCCTTTTCACTCCTACCATCCTTTAAACTTTCTTTCTGTATTTTATACTTTTATTCTAATCATATGGCATATACCAGTGCTGTATATATTATAGTTTTTTGTGGACTGTATCCTCTCCCCATGCCCAAGACCCCATCTCTATTGTAATGAACTGTCATTTCTGTGAAGGCAGGGTTTGTCTTATCTATCTCTTTCCCCTACAGCACTTAGTGCAGTATCTTGCCTGTAGAAGGACCTCCATAAATCCTTGCTGAATTAATGAATGAATGTTAAAATGGTCTCAGCTGTAAGCCATGCACCACCAGTCTTGATACTTGTTAACTAGACCCAAGCAAATATTAAAACCCTGAGGGATAGTATATGTGTGCCGTTGTAGATATGAAAAGCCACAGGGTTTCCAAATGCATTCTGCTTAAGAGTGTGTTACTGTGGTAATAGCACAGTATGCCATGGATGCCATTAGGAAAAAAGCATTTGGAGCAATACGTCTGTGCCTCTCTTAACAAATGAGCAGCTTTCCCGTACACAAGGCCTGGATACCTAAGTGTACTCTTCACAGATTTCACATAAGCAAGTGAGTTACATTGGACCACTTTCTTCTCCCAGCCTTCAAGGTTCTATGGGAACTCCTCTTTGGCAGAAGGCAGATGGCAACGAAGGCTGGGTGATACAGTTCAAAGAGGTCAGCCTCCCTGAGTCATACAGTAGGGGAGACAGAAGTACAGAGGTTACTGGTGGACAAAGGGAATGCCAAGAGAATGGGTAGAGTTGATATAGGGATCTACAGCTTCCATAGTTGTATATGAGCTGGAGCTTCTTCATCTGGACAAGAGATCTACTGTGGCTAAGTTCCACCGCTAACCACATAGGGCCTGTGTGATGTACCTGCTAATCGTGTTCCTCTCAAGTCAGTATATTGTCATATTGATGTTTTACACTGGGTCATGACTACTGGCATGCAAGATCCATTCTAGTCACGCACCTATTCATTTTTCAGTAATAGCAATATGTGACTCTGAACCCAGAACCGTATCACAAAACATCCTCTTTCTCCTGATTGTTCTTGACCTGGCAAGTGAGGAAGAATACAAGTGCATTTGTGTAAGCCAAAGTGGTGGCCTTAGCTTGGAGTGCAGTAACTTGCTGTATTATAAGTTCAGCATGGTGGTTAGCTATTCAAGGTTTTGCCATAGTTCTTGCCCCAATAGAAGTTCCTCCTAGTAATTCATCCCTGGGTTTTTTTGATTTTCCAGTCATTCTGCCAAATTCATTCTGACAGCCTAGGTATCTGTAGATTACGGTATGATAATTTCCTCTTCACTGGCACCTTTTTGGGACAGGATTATAACACTGACCTCTGTCCAATGAGCCTGTTTCCTTTTCTTCCCATCTGTCTGAGGGCATCAAATTACTGAGTGGCCACTGGCTCCCAACAGCATGTACTCTGAAGATGACTTTCTGCCTCAATAGTAAACTATGTCTGCTCTTGCTATCCCTGAGTCAAAGCCATTTGGGGTTGAAGGGTGAGGGTATAGAGGGGGTAGTACATGGAAGACTCCAATGTTCTTCCATTTACATATTTTCTGGCACTTTTCTAGAACGCACAAACCTCTCTATGGACAGACTTAGCAATTTCCTATGTATACCATTTCTTTTTTGTCATGGAAGCCATTTGAACCTGTCGCTTTTGTGTGAGGACAGTCTTTCATTGCTTAACCAAGTATGAAAATATCCAACTAAAAGTCTGTGGTGTAACTTCTGTATTCCTTCCCATAAAGACCCATGAACCAGCAATATACTCACAACTGCTACTCACAACCTGAGTTTCCAGGAGTCATTAGATTCAGAACTCTACAGAGTTCGCTGGTTTTTATCTCCCTACTCATTTTACCAAGAGGTCAAGTAGGCCTGATTGATATCTAACTAGACCTCTCAAGTCATGGTGTATATGCACTATGATTTTTTTTTTCTAGAGACATGATCTCTTCTAGTAACCACTCAAATTTAAGTATGTTCTACATAGTTCAGTAAGGTCAGCCAAGAGTTTCCCAGCTAGTGTTTTTGGTTCTCCAGAAGTCAGAATCACACAAGTGTTTAGGTGGGCACTGTTAAAGCTCCCTACTCCAGGGGTGCCTGACTGACTTGGTCAGTGAGTGTGTGTGACTCTTGCTTTCAGAGTTGTAAGCTCCAACCCCACAGTGGGTGTAGAGATCACTTAAATTAATTCTTAAAAGAAAGCTCTTTATTCTAATTAGTAATATTTCATGTGTTTCATATGAATTCCTAAAAATGAAACAGAGTGTATCAGCCCCTCAACTTTTCTTCCATTTACTTTTCTGTTCTCTACACCATATTTGTCCACCACTATGACTGGGTTGTGTGACACTGTAATCTCCACTACTCTGTCCATAAATGAGAAATATATTGATGTGATGGTAAACTTATCTAACCAAGTTTGTGCCCCTAAGTCTCAAAGAATGTTCTGCCACTAAGAGGCAAATTTTCTTAACTCTGTGGCAAAATAATAAAGGTGTATTGTAAACTTTCCCATTTAAAGGCAAAATGAGACAAGCCTCTATCCTTAGTATGGAGTCAACAAGAGTTGCCAAATTAATTACTTCATCCTGTGTACTCAGGCCTCGGTGACCTGGTTCTCAACTATGAACATGTTGGCTCTGCAAATGACAAAAATCCCAGAATAGAAACAAAATTAGCATTATGTCTTTTCTTCCCAACTTGCAGATCTCTTTGCTAAAAAGCTAGTTTATCTTTCTTAAATTTAGGCAAATGAATCTTAAGCCACTAACTCCTAGGCAGAGAGAAGAACATATATTTTTGAAGTTCTGTGTGAATACTGGAATCGTCAATTTATTAACCACATGAAGCTGCTGGTTTTATAAATAAAAATTAAAAAGTGTTTGAATATTGACAATTACTTATTTAACTACAGTCCCACCATAGGAGACTGACTACTCCACCCAACATGCAGAGAAGTATTACAAGAATGGATTCATTCCCAAGAAAAAGTAAGGATTAAAATGATGGGTCTTATCCTGGGCCCCATGTTTTAAATGCTTTCAATATTTCTTTCAAAAACATTAAGTGTTGGAAAAAGGGGATACTTTTTAAAGAAGGTAATACAAATAGCCACCATAAACCAGATACTCATTATAAAAATGTAGCAAATCCATAATTAGAAGGTTTTTTTTTCAGGGACGCCTGGGTGGCTTAGTCAGTTAAGCATCCAACTCTTGTTTTCAAGTCATGATCACAAGATTCATAGGTTCAAGCCCTGCATCAGGTTCTGCCCCTTCCCCACTCTCTCCCCCACCCTTCTCTCTCAAAATAAGTGGCCTTAAAAATAATAGTAATAATTAGAAAAAGAAGTTTATTTTCAACGGTAATTTGGTAATTCTAATGATAATTTAGGTAATTCCATCTTGTGAAATCTATACTTTGGCCTTACAAAATGGATGAAAATTCTATCATGCTACATTAAGTGCAAGTGTTGTGGGTCAGCATAGCCCATATGCCCATTTGTTTCTCACTGGAGCAGTCATTTAATAAAGCCAACTTTACACACCTGTAGGTGGGGTATGGGTTTTCCAGCTACCCTTAGACCTCCTGCCTTGTATGTAGCCACTTCATGTAGCTGTTAAATGCAGGACCCACAAAAGCATGGGAATGTGAAATACATGCTATTAATAAGGATGTATAAATTGCATAGGAACTACTCACTTGATTAAAGTGTTGGTGCCGTTTGTTCAGAACATGATAGGACATTATGAAGGAGGGGTGTTCTTTAAACAGCAAGCTTCTCCACTGTATGACAAAGTGCTTTGACTTGGAAATAATTTGTTGTATGTTGAATTTTTAGTAACAGAGTAAGTGCACTAGGTAAAATACTTGCCAATTTATCAAGAGAAGAGATAAATTAGCAAGTGAAAACTGTCTGAGAAAGAAAGCCTGAGAAATAAAAGCATTTAGAAAATAAGTTTACCTGCAATAAAATACAAGACAGTCACAATTCAGAAGGGATGGTATGAAGATTTGTGTGAGTGAGCCTGAGTGTGCATATGTGTTTAAAAGAACAAAAAGATTAGCATTCATCTGTTCATGTAGAAAAAGATCCATTTTTTATGTGATTATCATATCAACATAGGTTATGCCATCTCTTCACACATCAACTAAAGTCAGGGATAAAGTGGTTTTCATGTAGATGAGTCCACTCTTAAAAGAAATGTGCAAGATCTCACTTACTGGGGGATCAGAAGTAGAAAGGTAATCTGATTATTTTGGGTTTATTAAAGGGCACAAAGTGGTCTTCCCCCATCTGCAAAACATGATGCACATGCTTATTTATAAAGGAGGCAAAGCAAAAAGGTCAGTTTTGCCTCAGTGATTTTCAAGTTAGGTAAAACTCAGTTTGGGCCCCAGCTCTGCTGCTTACAAGCTGCTAGCGCTCAACAGTATCCCTATTCTCTGCTTCTTCGTGAGTCCCACATCTTATTCCTCAGCCTCCAATGTAGTTCCATGTGGCACGTACCTGAGTTCTGGAACTGAAGTGATCTGTGCCATTCCAAGCCTGGCCCATCAGAAACTTCTGGGACCCATAGACAAAGGGACACCCAAGAGCAAAGGAACCCAGGATAGCTGCATGAAACAGAATTCTATTTGCTTCATTCATCCCTACTAACCTGCATGGGACTAGATATGAACAAGAAATAAACTTTAAGCACAGACATATTGGGGTTGTTTGTTACAGCTTCTGGCTGATACTGACAAATACACCATGAAACACTGGTAAAGTTACTCAATTTCTCTAAATTCAGTGTCATCATTAATAAACTGAGAGTAACAATGTATCTTATTGAGGGGGCTGGTATGAAAATTTAATAAGAGAATGTATAGTACTGAACACAATGCTTGCCCCTCTGAATAATCAATAAACATCACCTATCAGAATAGCTGTAGACGCATGTTGCCTATTAACAATTTAGATGAATTACAAAAAAAAAAAAAAAACACATGAAAATCATAATTTTTTCTGCTTGGTACTATTTCCCTATACCTGGTCACATGCAAAATACAGTCCTTACATTTATCCAGTTCTAATACCATACATACTGATTAAATACTCCTTTGAAGATTTGGAGTCCCACAGGGCTGAGATTAATGTTGAACTGGGTAAGCCACCATTACAGCAGATAGTTGTACCACCAGAGTGTACCCAAGTGCTCTCCAAATTGAAAACTCTGAGAAATCAGTATCAGGCATTATATCCCAAAGCACAAAAACTCACATAAGCTTCAGACCATCATGGAGACAATAGACACCAGGCCATCCTGAGACTGCACCAACTAGAAAGGATGCTGCCTTTACTGTCATCATCGATTACAGTGTATTAAGGTCCCATGGGGCGCATTATTTAATAAATGGCCTTGCTTAATAGATGTTAACTAATTACACCTAGAAAATCCCCACCCACCCAGTGCAAGTGATACAATAGTAGGAGACTTGAACACTCCACATAAATCAACAGATAGATCCTCCAGACAGAAAGAAAATCAACAAGAAAACACAGGATGGGAATGACACTTTGGACCCAGATGGACCTAATATATATATTCAGAACATTCCAATACAAAAACAGAGGAGCACAAATTCTTTTCAAGTGCATATGGAACATTCCCCAGAAGAGATCACATATTAAGTCACAAAACAAGTCTCGATAAATTCAAGAAGACTGAAATCACATCATGCATCTTTTCCAACCACAACACTATGAAACTAGAAATCAGTCACCAAAAAATTCTGGACAAAGGACAAAAACATGGAGGCTAAATAACATGGTACTTAATAATGAATAGGTCAACCAAGAAGTCAAAGAAGAAATCAAAAAAATACACTGAGACACATAAAAATGGAAATGCAACAGTCCAAAATCTCTGGGATGAAACAAAACCTGTTGTCAGAGGCAAGGTTACAGTAATAAGGGGCTATCTGAAGATGGGAAATCTTAAATAAACAAGCTAACCTTACACCAGAGAGGAGCTAAAACCCTAAAGCCAGCAGAAGGAAGGAAATAAAGATTAGAAAAGAAATAAATGAAATAGAGACTAAAAGAAAACAAACAACAAACAAACAAACCACAAAGAAATGGATGTAACCAGGAGCTGATTCTGAGAAAAGGTAAGAAAATTGATAAACTTTTAGCCAGACTAATAAAAAAACGAGAGAGGACTGAAACAAATAAAATTAGAAATGAAGGAAAGTAACAACCAACACCACAGAAATACACAGGAATTTAAGAGATAATGAAAATTTATATGCCAACAAACTGGAAAACCTAGAAGAAATGGATACATTAGTAGAAAAATATAACCTCCAAAGACTGCATCAGAAGAAACAGAAAATTTGGATATTATTATCTGTTCTTGTCAAACTATTCTAAAAAATAGAAGATGAAGAAAAGCTTCCAAACTCCTTCTATGAGAGCAAACATTACCTTGATACAAAACCAGATAAAAACACTACAAAAAAAGAACCAGAGGCCAGTATCTCTGATGAAATTAGATGCAAAAATCCTCCACTAAATATTAGCAAATAGAATCCAATGATACATTAAAAAAAATCATTCACCGTGATGAGGTGGGATTTATTTCTGGGTTGCAATGGTGGTTCAATATTCACAAATCAGTCAACATGATACATCAAATAAATAAGGGAAACAGTAAAAACCATATATCATCTCAATAAATGCAGAAAAAGCATTTGACAATGTACAACATACATTCATGATAAAAAAAAAAAACTCAAGAAAGGAGTTTAGAGGAAATATTCCTCAACATAATAAAGGCCTTATACGAAAAACCAACAGCCAGCGTCATCCTCAATGGTGAAAAACTTAAAGCTTTCCCTCTAAGGTCAGGAACAAGACAAGATGCCCACTTCCAAGCACTTGTATTCAACATACTACTGGTAGTCCTAGCTACAACAATTAGACAAGAAATAAAAGGCATCCATATTGATAAGAAGTAAAACTTTCATTATTTGAAGGTTACATAATACTATGTAAAGAAAGACTCCACAAACAACCACCAGAACTGATAAATGAATTCAGTAAGGTCCAAGAATACAAAATCAACATACAGAAATCCATTAGCTTTTTTTTAATGTTTTTTATTAATTTTTGATACAGGAGAGACAGAGCATGAGAGGGGGAGGGTCAGAGAGAGAAGGAGACACAGAACTGGAAGCAGGCTCCAGGCTCTGAGCTAGCTGTCAGCACAGAGCCTGACGCGGGGCTCGAACCCACGAACATGAGATCTGACCTGAGCCGAAGTCGGAGGCCCAACCGACTGAGCCACCCAGGCGCCCCAATCCATTAGCTTTTTAAATTTCTTTTATTTATTTGAGAGAGAGAGAGAGAGAGAGAGAGAGAGAGAGAGACAGCATGAGCAGGGGAGGGTCAGAGAGAGAGGGAGACACAGAATCTGAGGACAGGCTCCAGGCTCTGAGCTAGCTGTCAGCACAGAGCTTGGCGTGGGGCTAGAACCCATGAACCGTGAGACCATGACCCGAGTCAAAGTTGGACACTCAACCGACTGAACCACCCAGGTGCCCCCACTGCATTTTTATACACTAATAAAGAAGTAGCAGAATGAGAAATTAAGGAAATGATCCCATTTATAGTTGCACCAAAGAGAATAAAATATCTAGGCATAAACAATCAAGAAGGTAAAAGATCTGAAAACTACTCTGAAAACTATAAAACATTAATGAAATAAATTAAGGCTGACACAAAGAAATGGAAAGATATTCCATGATCGTTGAATGGAAGAATATTGTTAAAATGTCCACACTACCCAAAACAATCCACAGATTTAATGTAATCCCTATCAAAAGAACATTTTTCACAGAACTAGAACAAATACTCCTAAAATTTGTATGCAACCACAACACCCTGAATAGCCAAAGCAATCTTAAGAAGAACAAAGAATCTCAGATTTCAAGATCTACTACAAAGCTCTAGTGATCAAAACCATATACTACTGGCACAAAAATAGACACACAGATATAGACTAAGAGCTCAGAAATAAACCCATGCTTAAATGGCCAGTTAATCTATGACACAGGACATAAGAATACACAGTTTCTTCAAAAATGGTGCTGGAAAAACTGTACATGTGCATGCCATTGAATGAAACTGGGCCACTTTCTTATAGCATACACAAAAATAAACTCAAAATAGATTAAGGACCTGTGAGATCTGAAACCATAAAATTCCTAGAAGAAAATAGATCACTCATCATCAGGGAAATGCAAACCAAAACTGCAATGGTATCTCACCTGTCAGATGGCTAAAATAAAAAACACAATAAACAGGCATAAGGCAAGGATGTGGTGAGAAAGGAATCCTCATGCACTGTCAATGGAAATGAAAACTGGTTCAGCCACTGTAGAGAACAGTATGGAGTTCAGAAAATACTGTTCAGAAAACAGTATTTTCCTCAGAAAATGAAAATCGAATTACCATAATTCAGTAATTTCACTACTAGGTATATCCCAAAGAAGATGGAAACACTAATTCAAAAAGAAACACCCCTATGTTTACTGCAGCATTATTTACAACAGCCAAACTTTTGAAGCAACCCAAGTTTCCATCCAAAGATGAATGGATAAAGATATGCTCTTTACACACAATGGAAGACTACTCAGCCAAAAGAAAATGAATGGTATCTTGCCACTTACAACAACATGGGTGGACCAAGAGGGTATAATGCTGCATGAATTAAGTCAGAGAAAGACAAACACCCTATGATTTCACACATATATGGAATTTAAGAAACAAATGAACAGTGAAAAAAAGACAAATGGAAAAAATTTTTTTATTTTTTTAAATTTTTGTTTATTTTTGAGAGAGAGTGAGAGCACGAGCAGGGGAGGGGCAGAGAGAGGAGACACAGAATCCAAAGAAGCTCTGGGCTCTGAGCTGTCAGCACAGAGCCTGACTCAGGGCTCCAACTCAGGAACCATGAGATCATGACCTGAGCCAAATTCGAATGCTTAACAGAATGAGCCACCCAGGCAGCCCCTGCCTCAAAAAACCAGATTCTTAACTACAGATAACAACTTGGTGGTTGCCAGAGAGATGGGTGGGGTGATGGGTAAAATAAAGGGTATAAAGAGTACATTTATTTTGATGAACACTGAGAAAAGTATAACATTAAACCATATTGTACACCTAAAACTAATATAATACTGAATGTTAATTATATTTGAATTAAAATTTTAAAAACCAGGGCTGAGGCTCACCCTCAGAGTTTCTGATTCTGGGAGTGGGTGGGTGGGGCAGGGAAATTTGCATCTCTAACAAGTTCTCAGTGCTGAGAACCAGAGGATGAGAACCAGCACTCTGGTAGGACTGTACAATCCAGGTTTAAAACCTCCACTCCAAGGAACCCACTTGAGAGCATTTTAAATGCTGGGAGGAGGGAATCATCAACAAGTCTCCAGGCAAGAGACAAAAGGTGCAAACTCTCAGCAACATGGAGCTCTCACCTGTGACTCCCTGGGGTCCCTCACCTTAGAGTGGTTACAATCTGTGTCTTTTCCTCTGGTTCCTGTTTTTCTTTTCCCTCCTCCTGCCCTCCACCTTTCTCTCCCTGCTTCTGTTTTAGAGCCTTCATGTTTATGGATCCTTCCCCATCTGTCCCAGTGGGTTTCTAGGTAACTGTTTGCTTCTGTCCCTCTTATTGTCCCCAAATTCTCTCCCTCTGCACACTATCATAATAACAAACTATTTTCAGATTTTATAATTTGTTGTGCCGATTCAATAAAGTTTTATGACTCATTATTAATTTTGAAGCAAGTAAAAGGAATATCTTATATTTCTCTAAGGACAAAAAGTACTAACAGCTCTTGCATTTTTCCTAGCATAACTCATATCTTAATGGGGAAAAATATTCTCATCTTTCTCCAGACAAGCATTATCCAAGAGAACTTTCTTCAATAGCAGAAATGTTTTGATTCTGCACTATTCAATCCAATGGCCATTGGCCATATATTTCTCTTGAACACTTGAAATATGGCTAGTGTGACAGAGAGAGTAAAAATTTTAAGTGATTTTCAGTTTCAGTGGCCACATAGTGCTAGTGGCTACCATATTCAACACTGTAGCTCTGAATTACCTACCTTGAACATTACATAAAGTGTATACAAATAGGGTGCAAATGCATTTTGTAATCTCTCAAGCTATGCTAGATCACCATGACATCTGTAGCTCTGTATTATCTACCTTGAATATTACATAAAGGGTATACAAATAGGGTACAAATGCATTTTTGAATCTCTCAAACCTATGTTAGATCACCATGACATAAAAAACGTTAGAGATGCCATCTATTTCTGTAACCTTCTCTTGAATCTGAGTCATAACTGCACAAGGAGTTATTTTTTTTTTTGATTTAGCATGCTGCTACTACTACTACTAATGTAATTGTAAATAAAGCTATGTCAATGATGAGATTTTTGCCAGATGCCTAGGAGCTGAAACCCTTTTCTCCAGGGAGTAATATAACCATCTGTGTGCATCAACAGGACCAGCTCTGTTCATTTCACTGGAACAGGGACTAGGAAGAAGCAGTGCGAACATCCCTGTGATGCATTAGCTACTAACTCATGAGTCTGGTTGCAGACTCCAGGAAAAGTATCTCATTACTGTTTTTATGATGCCTTGAGCTCTAAAAGGGGGTCAAAAATTCTAAGAACCTCTAAAACAAAAAATACTTTAATCTCACTTTAATTTCAAAATAAACAAATACATGCCATACAGCCTCTTTTAGAAGTTAGTGTGAGAAACTAAGTGAACTGAAAAGATGTTACAGTTTCTAAAAGATAGCAGAAACATTGTTTAGTCCCTCATTTGTTTTTATTTATTTATTTATTTATTTATTTATTTATTGAAATTTTATTTATTCTTTTTACTTTATAAAGTTTCATATTTTTTAACATATGCAATTATTTTCCATCATTTACAATACAGTAGTTACAATGACACTCCAAACAGAAAAGCAAAGTAAAAATCAAAACCCCAACTTCTATTTCATGTAATTA
>NC_043717.1:18094291-18112345 GCF_006229205.1 Suricata suricatta
ATTGGGTTATTTGTTTTGTGGGTGGGAAGTTTGGTGAGTTCCTTGTAGATTTTAGATACTAGTCCTTTATCTGATATGTCGTTTGCAACTATCTTTTCCCATTCTGTCGGTTGCCTATTAGTTTTCTTGATTGTTTCCTTTGCAGTGCAAAAGCCTTTTATCTTGATGAGGTCCCAATAGTTCAGTTTTGCTTTCATTTCCCTTGCCTTTGGGGATGTGTCGAGTAGGAAATTGCTGTGGTGGAGGTCTAGGAGGTTTTTTCCTACTTTCTCCTCGAGCGTTTTGATGGTTTCCTGTCTTACATTCAGGTCCTTCAGCCATTTTGAGTTAATTTTTGTGTATGGTGTAAGAAAGTGGTCTCATTTCATTCTTCTGCATGTTGCTGGCCAGTTCTCCCTGCACCACCTGCTAAAGAGGCAGTCTTTTTTCCATCACATACTCTTTCCTACTTAGTCAAAAATTAATTGGCCATACATTTGTGGGCCCAGTTCTGGGTTCTCTATTCTATTCCATTGGTCCATGTGTCTGTTTTTGTGCCAATACCATACTGTCTTGATGATGACAGCTTTGTAGTAGAGGCTAATGTCTGGGGTTGTGATGCCTCCGTTTTGGTTTTCTTCTTCAATATTACTTCGGCTATTCGGGGTTTTTTGTGGTTTTGATTTGCATTTTTCTGATTAGTGACGTTGAGCACCTTTTTATCAATCTTTTGGCCATCTGTGTGTCATCTTCAGAAACATGTCTAGTGTGTTCCTGCCCATGTTTTTAAGCAGATGGATTTTTTGCTATTCAGTTGTGAGAGCTGTTTAAACATTTTGGTTATTGACCTCTAATCAGATATCTGACTCACAAGTATTTTCTCCCTTTCAGCAGGTTACCTTTTCATTTTGCTGCTGTACCCAAGCATTTTAGTTTGCTCTATTTCTACTTGTTATTTTTGCTTGTGTTACTTGTGCTTTTGGTGTCAAATAGAAAAATTAATTGCCAAGACTTCCGTGGAGGAGCTTCTCAAGGAATTGTTTTCTTCAAGGAATTTAATGCTTTTAGGTCTTGTATTCAAGTCTTTATTTCCTTATGAGTTCGTTTTTGTGAGTGGTGTAAGATAGTGGTCCAGTTTGATTCTTCAGCATGTGGCTGTGCAGGTTTCTCAGTAGCATTTATTGGAGAAACTGTCCTTTCCCCATTATATTTCTTGGCTCCTTTGTCATAAATTAATTAAACCCACCATTTATGTGTGGGTCTATTTCTAGGCTCTCTGTTCTGTTCCCTTGATGCATATGTCTATTTTTATGCTAATATTATAACTTTTGATTACTATAGTCCTGTAATAAAGTTGGAGATCAGGAAGTGTGATGTCTCCAGGTTTGTTTTTCTTTCTCAAGATTGCTTTGGCTGTTAAATGTCTTTTGTGGTTTCATACAAATTTTAGGATTGTTTGTTCTAATTCTGTGCAAAATATCCTTGGGATTTTGATAGGGATTGCCTGGAATTTGTAGGTGACTTTGGGTAGTATGGATATCTTAACAATACTATTCCAGTTAATGGGTATGGTGTAGTGTATAGATCTTTCACCTATTTGGTTACATTTATTCCTAAATATTGCTGTTCTTGATGCATTTATAAATGGGATTGTTAATATCTTTCTGACAGTTCATTATTAGCATATGGAAATGGAAGAGAATTTTGTATATTGATTTTATATCCTATAACTCTACTCAGTTGATGTATTCTAACAGGCTTGTTGGTGGGGTCTCAAGGATTTTCTGTATATAACATCATGTTATCTGCAAATAGTGACAGTTTTAGGTCTTTTCTGATTTGGATGCCTTTTAAGGGGTTTTTAAATGAGGGACTAGCAATCAGAAAACAAAAGGAGATAAAAGGCATCAGAATTGGCAAAGAAGAAGTCAAACTTTCACTTTTTGCAGATGACATGATACTCTACATGGAAAACCCAATTGACTCCACCAGAAGCCTTCTAGAACGTGCTGACACAGCTCTCTCAAAAATAAATAAACATTTTTTAAAAAGTAGAACTACCATATAATCCAGCAATTCCACATCTGGATATTTATCCAAAGGAAAGAAAAACACTAACTTGAAAAGATTTATGTGCCATGTTTTGCAACAGTATTGACAACAGCCAAGATATGGAAGCAACCCAAGGGTCCTTGCAGGTTGAAAGGATAAAGAAAATGTGATACAATACATGCAATGGAATATTATTCAACCATAAAAATGAACGAACTCCTGACATTTGCAATGACACGGATGAGCCTTGAGGGCATCACCCTTAATGAAATAAATCAGAGAAAGACAAATTCCATATGATCTCACTTACAGATAGAATCAAACAACAACAACACAAAGTCAGATACAGAGAACAGACTGTGAGTTGTCAGATGTGGGGGTGGGGAGCAGGTGAAATAGGTAAAGGAGGTCAAAAGGTACAAACTTCTAGTTGTAAAATAATGAAGCCTTGGGAAGTAATGCACAGCTTGGTGATTATAGATAATAATATTCTCTGAGTATATGTGAAAGTTGCTAAAATAGATCTTGAAAGTTCTCATCACAAGAAAAAAATAACTATGTATGACAATGGATAATGTTAACTGGACTTTCTGTGTTCATAATTTTGCGACTTATACAAGTATCAAGTCATTAATGTTGTATATTTGAAATTAATGCAACATTGTTTATCAATCATATCTCAAAAAAATAACTTAAAAAAGACACAACCCTTCAGATGGTGCAGCCTCAGATTCTTAATCAAGCAGCTTCAATTTCCTTGACCCTAAAGTTTTGAGCTGGCTTAGAATATGTGAAAATTAGATCTTATTGAAGACTACACCTACCTGTGAAGGCCCTGAAATCCCTGCCATGAAAATGGAAAACAAATTAAATCTCACTATCCTTCATTGCATCTAATAATGCGGCCTTCACCCAGCATTCCTACCATTGACCAAAGTTCTTTGGGGGAAATCTTAGTTTCCCCAAAGCTTATCAGAACATTTGTGTTTGTGAGACCTTTTATTTGCCTGGCACTTAAGACCTCATTGCTTGCCTTCACCTACACTGACCATCAACCCTCTCAACACTGGGAAGAGGGTATTATAGTCTCACTTTAATAGATGAGCAAATTTAGGCTCTAAGAGTTTAACTGATAAGCAAATGATCTACTGAAACAGGCAGGCAGGCAGAAAATAAATCTAAGTCTTATTTGCAGAAAAGTAGGCTTGAGTCAGAGAGCTAGGGAATCACATCAAAGTCCCCACTCTCTTAAATGGAATATGTTTTGAGAAGTACAGTTACTAGTGTGCATTGAATTAACCACATGGAAACCAGCCAGGCTGTCCCAAGGCAGATTAATGGAAGCAGAATTTGAGAAAATGCCTTTGAGCTTTCTTGAAGCACAGTGTATTGTATATGAAGCTTTAACATAATTTCTGTGTTACTGTTTTTTCTGAATCAAGGATTGGCACATTGTATGAGCTTTATATACAAGCAGGGCTCGTTTCCCTCACACCAATTAGAAGCCTGAAACGTCAGTGTTTACCATAATAAGTCACCTTAATATCTCACTTTGCTAAGTTGTTATCCAATTAGTATACTGAAAGCCAAGTCTGTGGAAGTAGCTAGCTGAACTCAGTTTAAACCTATCAAAATGTACTTACCCCTGAAGTGACCGGTTTTGAACACGGAGCCTTATATTCAGGGACAGATTAAGAAACAGATTCCACCCTGAATATAGCAGACTCTTTTTTTCCTTTAAATCAAATCTATATGAGAAGCATAGAACTTTTACAGCCCTTATTATTTCAAGTTGTAACATGAAGTGATATTCTGTGGAATACTTTTCGGGTAGCTATGGCAACAATGATTATCACCACATACTCCCAACCAAAATACCACCTGCATCTACATCTATTCTAAACCCTTAATTAAAACGAAAAGCCCAGTTCAAATTTCCAGTTGGTAAATTTGGGAGAAAACTTCAAAAAAAACGATGGGAAATCTATTTAGGTTTTGCTTCTGTGTTTGGTTCATGAAGATTTTTTTTTCCTCTCAGGACAACTTAAGTCTGACTATCTCTTCCTGCCCACACCAGAACCACCCACATGGGTAAGTTTCTGGAGAAAGAGAGGTTTCAGCATTTCCTTTTCTAAGGAGTTAATCAGTAATGAGAGCTCCAGGGACGAAAAGAAAAGTATTCCTTTCAAACAGTTACCCATGTGCAGGAAAATTTTAGGTTTTTACTTTCTCCTTAGGAAAGAAGGAGAGAGGGTAGGGAGGTGAGAAACAAGAAAAGGAGGTAATGACTTAAAAGAAAGGAAGCTAGGGAAAGGGTCACAAAGAGAAGGAAAGTGGGCAAAGGAAACAAGGGAAACGGGCCCATGACCAAAAGAGGGGCAAACTACTGGATCTATAAGGGGAGGACAAGGGGGAAACATGCGTGATAGATGGAAGGTAGAAAGTGGCTTCCCACAGGCTGAGAATGGAAGGTTCTCTAGTAGCCTGCAGACATCAGCTGCAGTTCTCTGCTCTGTCCTATTTCCATGCCCTCTGCCCTATGATTTGCTGTGTCCATGGATTCCCATGCACTTGGACGTGCTTTGACCTACAGGATAGGAGCAAAGCTGATGCAAGTAGAGACTGTGACAAGTGCTTGTGCGCGTTGGCTTGCATGCTCCTGTCCTCCACCACTGCTGTGAGGACCTTCTTGGGCTAGTCTGCCAGAGAGTGAGAGACCCACAGCAAGGCCATCCTGGCTCAGCTGACAGCTAGCACGCTGAGAGACATGTTATGAGAGCAAGGCCAGCTAGTATCAAGGGAGGTGCCTCAGTAACCCAGCAGCCGAACGCAGCCGCAAGGGTGAGCCCTGCCTGGATCACACAAATAAATGGACATTGTTGTACATCACAAAGGGCATTTGTTCTACAGCATTACTGTGGTGATAAATAAGTGATACAAGTGCGGATACCATTAATCAAAGACTTTCATTCTATCAGCATTTTGTCACATCTCTTATAACTGGGTGTCAAAAGTCCACAGCGAAAAATATAGGATGATGTGAAAAGAAACACAGTAAATGCAGGCTTGGCAATGCCATTGTTGTTAGCCACTCAAATAAAACCCAGGACATTCCATAAGGTAAGGTCATTGGGATTCTAGAGCTACATGAAAGTTGGAAATAATCCAGCCAATCCCATTGTAAAATAAATCGAAGTTAAATAATTAAAAAGAGACATGCAACCTTTCTTTGCAGTCACAAACGCTCACCAACTAATGGAGTGAAGAGTTTGCAAATTCTCAGGTGCCCTGTTAATTGCAGCCGAATAGCTCTAATAGTAAAATTGGTTTTCTCCAACTGCTGGCTTGAGGGTAAACAGGGCAGGTGATCCCCAGTGAGTCTGTGCTGCCGACTCCAAGAACAGAGGGTAACAGCTGCAATCACTACCACTCTCCCCAGCTTACCATAAAAATAATAAATGAATCACTGTGGAACAACAATAACAAAAACCTTGAAAATGTATGTGGAAGGGCCCTGAATTCACCTTCTGGCAACTGTTCTGTACCAAGAAAAACATAACTGGAAAATGGACAATATGAGCAACGAGAATGGAAATGTTTCTTTTCCTATAAAGCTGGGCTTCACTCTTTCAAATAAGAAGTGCTTCTGGGCAGGGGGCGGGGTTGGGGGGTGGTTAGAGGGTCATTTGCAAAGGGACAATCTGTTTCTGAAGTGATTAAGATGATACTCTGAATCCCACACCATGTGTTTAATCAAAGACCCTGTTAGGTATGCAGCTGAGTAAACCAAGTAACATGTTGAAATAACATAAAATGAATTCTTGATTGACTGCAGTAATCAGGGAACAGTGGAGTGAAAAATCCCTGGATTATTTTATTATGACCTTGGAATGCATTCTTTGATTGACAATAACTTCAAATGGGGGAAAAACACTTTGAGAGAATGTGAAGAACTTCTCATTTTATATTCTGATCCAGGTTCGGCTCCTATGCGGCCCCCATTCTAGGGCAGAAATTACCAGTATCTCTCCTCAGCAGGTGTGACCCCACTCTTAAACCTTCCTTGGGTGAGCAATATAGGAAGGAGAAGAGAACTGATAGGTTTAAAATGCCTTTCCTCATGTAGCGAGGGGTGGGAAAACCCTGGCTCCTTGAACCTTTTCCTTCTGCTGCACATTTTTAAAGTTTATTTATTTATTTTGAAAGACAGCACAGGCAAGAGTGAGCAGGGGAAGGGTAGGGAGGGAGGGAGAGAATCCCAAGCAGGCTCCGCACTGTCAGCACAAAGCCTGACAACATAGAGCTCGAACACACGGACCACCATGAGATCATGACCTGATCCAAAACCAAGAGTCAGATGCTCAACCAAATGAGCCACCCAGGTGCCCCCTTCTGCTCCACTTTTTAATGGTGTCCAGATGCCAGCACGTTAGTCCAGACAATGTGAGGAAGTCCAAGGAATCCAGTGAAAAGCAATGAAGCTTCAAACCTCTTGAGGTCTGTGCCTTCATCTATTTATCCACTCAACAAACCAAATTCAAATACTGACTACTCTGTGCCTGCCATGTGTTAAGTGCTGTGCAAACACTGATGAACAAAGCTAGTGGCCTTCCTGGAGGAGATTCCAGACTAATGAGAGGGGGTGGCGTAATTAGTACTGACAACAGAGTACTAGGTTGTGACAGTGTATAGAAGTACAACCAAATGTACCGCAGGACCACAGTGGGGGAGGCTTCAAGGTGGAGAAGGCATGGCCTTTCTTAAGGCAGACTTCAAAATGATACTCTAAGTAGACCTGGTACGTTAATCAATAGTCTAACCAACTCACCCATATTGTCCTTGGACTTCCATCAAGAGGCTCTATAATCCCAATCTTTGCAATTTAGAACAATGGATGTATGCAAATAAATACAAGTCTTAGCATGAATAACTGCGACCATTACATGGACCTAACATATCAGTAGAGTATCTGTTAGATTCCAGAAACTGTGCTAGGCACACTGTCCTATTTCTTTCAAAGAAGGGTGGATGTTTTGTTTTGTTTTTAATTCATATGAAATCTGAGATTTATAATGATAGATTTATCAGCCTTTTCATAACTCCTTGAACAATGAAATACACTTTGGATTTAAGTTTTCCTCTCTAAAAATAAGATATTGCCTTAACCCGATTTGGCGACATGAAGCTGCTCACTCACAATCTGCTGAGCTCGCATGTGCGGGGGGTGGGACCCCGTGGCTTCCCTCTGCGCCTCCAGGCCACCGAGGTCCGCATCAACCCTGTGGAGTTCAACCCCGAATTCGTAGCGCGTATGATACCCAAGGTGGAGTGGGCGGCGCTTCTGGAGGCGGCGGATACCCTGCACCTGGTCGAGGTACCCAAAGAGCCAATTGAAGGGTATGAGCATGACGAGAAGTTTCTGAAGAAGATGCACCACGTGCTGCTGGAGGCGGATGTGTTGGAGGGCACCCTGCAGTGCCCAGAGTCTGGACGTCTGTTTCCCATCAGTCATGGGATCCCCAACATGCTGCTGAGCGATGAGGAAACCGAGACTTAATTTGCCAGTCACCAGCTTTTCGTTCTGTAACCGTGTATATTTTGCTTAGGTATATCCCTGTTTTCAAGGTCATGTGTCTCCCCAACCCTTGACCCAGTGATGTACGAAACACAGTGTTCTTGAGCTCGATATATTTTTTTTTCTTCTCATTAAAGGTTCAAAACCAAAAAAAAAAAAAAAAAAAGATATTGCCTTAATTTGGGGGTCTTGCTTATGTTAGTAAAGAAAACAAAATGAGGTATGTTCTCTCCATTGCAAGTATGACTTCAAGGTTGTTATGTTGGGACACGTAGGTGGCTCAGTCAGTTAAGCATATGACTCCTGGTTTTGGCTCAGATTATGATCTCATGGTTCATGAGTTCCGGCCCGGCACTGGGTTCTAAGCTGACAGTGCAAAGCCTGCTTGGGATTCTCTCTGCCACTCCCATGCTTATGCTCACACACACACACACACACACACACACACACACACACACACACATTCTCTCTCCCTCTCTCTCTCTCTCTCTCAAAATAAACTTTTTTAAAAAAGGATGTTATGTTAAACTGAGAGATTTAATCAGGTAGTCCAAAATATTGTTTTTCCCAGGTGAATAAATTTTATTTTTTGTCCTTGAGAAGAAGGTCTAAGGAAACTTGCCACTGGCTAATGAGGAGGAGAGGGATATGGACTCAAATACAGTGCATTTTGTTAAATCAGTTCTTTGCATTTATGGGTTGATTACATTAGAGGGCCAGGTAAATGTATTTAACATTCCCACATGACTTTTATGCTTCACTTCTCTGAGAATAAATTCAAGTGTGACTACTGTAAAGAAGCCCATAATGACATTTTCAAAAATATACCCAAAATGCATTTTGGACCATAAGCAAGTGCAAGTCAAGAAAAAAATTAAGAGGCACTAATTTGAAGACAATAATTTATAGCATCTATGGGATTTCTCTGCTCAAAGTTCAAAAATAAAGAGTAGTCAACTCAGAGATCTCACTGAATCCTTCAATTAGCCCCAGGAAGCAGAAATTATCACTATTATACAAGTGAGGCAAAAAGGTAAGGAAGGTTTAGGAGAAGGTTGGAAGTAAAGCAGCCAAGACCGAACTGTAAAACTCACAGACTTTAAAACTCATTTTGGTAACACATTACCTGTAATTAAGCCATTTTTTGTTTGATTTGTTAATTAAAATACTACATTCTATTGATGCTATTGAACTAGCTATAAGCCAGCTGAATCTGAAGATTGATAAAGCTAACAAAAGACAGACTGAATAAGTAATCTCACTCCTCGTTACTGAAGCAGGAGATAACAATTCCCATCATGGACAGAGACAAGAAGGGAGCAAGCTCATCTCCTTGCAGTCAAGTACTAGGGCAGGGAAGGATAAAGTACCAAATCGAAATCAAAAGACAAAAAGAACAGTTTTGTCTAATTCAAAGAAATCTAACCCCAGAAACATATAGCCCTTTCAGACAATGAAACAGTTCAATATTTTTTCTTTCTCTTAGAAGCAATATTTGAGCCAGAAACAGTATTTTTATAATTTTCAAGCACTTTACAGCATGCTTTCACACACATTATTGCACTTGATCCTCACAACTACTCTACCAAATGGAATTTATTAAAGCCCTCGTTTCGTAGACGGGGACACCAAGTTCAGACTGATAAACCATGATCAAGACAGCACTCAATGCCAAGCGTGGTGATCTCAAGTGTTTCCTTGGGAAAACACATTACTTCTCCCTCTTGCTTTGAGCCAAAGAGAAACAATTTCAAAAGTATCTAGGAGGGAAAAAACCTCAAGTCACTCCTAAGCTGAGGTCAGGTCATGCCCAATGCATTTGGCATCAAAATAGTATTCAACCTGATTTTAAAAGGTAAATCTTTGGTTAGAGTCTATGGATAAAAAAAAATCAGTTAAAAATAAAGCACACTATATGTTAACTATGTTGGATTTAAATTTTAAAAGATACATGAAATACGTATTTTAAATGATAAAGGAAATAAATATCCTAAATTTTAAAAAATTAAAGTATTTGGGGGTTAATAATCAAGTAGGAAAAAAACTTAATTGTATCTCAGCATATGTTTAATACTTTTTCCTAAACACATTCTGCTTCCACACTTCTTGATGTTGGACCTGCTATCCAAATTACTAGGCAAAATTCCCATGGTTTAGAATTACATTATACCATGACCATTCCTCAATTTTAGTCAGCCCACAAGCACAAAATTTTTCTTGCCCATGGGTTTGTCAGTAGGCTACATTTCTTGACTAGGTTTGGCAGAGCCAGGCTAGACTCCTAGCTTTATAACAAGTTCATGTGTGTAACAGATGTCTTGAACATTCTGGGGCCAGGAGCCACTTGGGATATGTTCTTCTCACAGTAGATGGCAGAATTTCAAGAGACCAAGCCAAACCATCTGAGCACACTTAAACCTTTTACTCATCCATTAAGTGATATTCCATTGTCCAAACCAAGACACATGGCCAAACCTTCCATCAATGGAGGGTGAAATGAACTGCTTCCTCTAAGTGGAGGTACCACAAAGCAAGTGCACAGGTTTACAAATCTCTTACGAGGAAGTAAAGAGTTAGGATAATTTATCCCATTTGCAAATGGGAAATTTTATTATGTCAAAGCTGCATTAACTGCAGTCATTAAATAAATGTTTCAAAAAAATATTTCCAAGTTTGTTCTTAGAGTGTTGGCCCATAGTATGACAGGATTGCCCAAAAGGGAGATTATAAAAAATATCATGAGAACCATGCCAAAGAATTTAGCCTTATCCAGTAATAATGGGGAGCTACAGAAGCCCCTTTGCCTTTGTATTCAGAGATTCCCCAAACCACCTGGCCCCTACACCTCATTACAATGTTACCCCCAGGGACCAACCCCAACCAAATTTGTTTTGGCCTCCTTGTCCATACCTGGGTGGGCTTTCAGCACACTGAGAAGATACACAGAAAATTTTGCTGATCTAACTTAATTAGGATTTAAGTAGTAACATTGATGATAAATTTATTAACACTTTATTTATTATTTAATATTTATTTTAATGTGAATTTATGGTCATGATTTTAAATGATTTATTTAGAATTTAAAGGGTAGAACTGACGACTACAAATGATGCTTTAAGTGGTGTGTGCCCTATTTCTATTGAGATCTTGCCCCAGAAAGGGGATTTTTACTTTGTCTTCCCCCCTGTCCAACCCCGCTCCATTTGTCTGCCCCAACATTGCCTGTCTTCATTCCCTTGTTTTTTATCTCACTATTGCCTGTTATGTTAACAGGCTGATGTACATGATTTAGGCAATCTCCAGCATTTCACTGTTCCTGTCTGCCTGGATGCCAGAGTGATGCAAACAACATAAACTACAAACAATAGCACAAAAGGCATATATTGAGTTCTTTCTACGCAAGTAAAACTGTGTCTGCCCCTATATTCTGACAAATAAAATCTCTTTGCTTCCCCAAAGCTCTGATAAGGGCATAGGTGAGAACCAGCTTGCTGAGTTTCACCTTCATGAAGTAGAATGGATTTTGATTGACAGAGTACAAGTGGAAAGGGTAGGACAATGGAAGGGTCTACTCTTTTGACACTTGAAAAGACTAGGAAGATTTTGGCCTCTAACACAGATATATTCCTTGAGTACTTATTCCATTCATTCATTCCTAAATTTATTCATTCAACAACAAAATGTCTGTGATGTTACAGACACCATGGTCCCAGGCTAGAATGTGAAATGTTATTATGAACCACAGCAAAACTTACGTAGACATAAGACTAAAGTAAATGATTTTTTTGTGGAAAAAAAATGATGTGCTCTGAGCCAAAAAGAATAGTGGCCTCACAAATACTAGCCAACTGGGCTTAAGGAGATCATTTTACCTCTCTGATTCTATTTCTAGTCTGTAAAATGGACATAATAATACTTAGTCTACTTTCCTATTTGAGAAAACTATGCCAATTGTCATTTGTGTGTGAGCACTGTACAAATGCCTTAAGACAATATTATTTTGAATGTTAAGTAACAGATTTCCTTCAGATTACCACAATATAAGGACTATTAATTATACCCATCACTATTCCTGTGTAACAAGAGACCACAAAATCTCAGTAGAACAGAGAATGACCTTTTCTATTTATTCTCCTAGTTCTACGGATGAGCTAGAGCAGCTCTACTTCACACTGCAGGTCTGTGGGTTGACCAAGATGACTCTACAAACCCCTCACAGTGACCAGTGGGCTCTTAGGGAGGCATGTTTGTAGGGCAGTGGCAAAATAAAGATAAGCAGAAACATGAGAGGCTTCTTAAGGCTTAAGCTCAAAACTAGTGTGCTATCATTTTCACCCACATTCCATTGGTCAAAGACAATCACATGGGCAAACCCCCTATCAGTGAGGTAGAGAAATTTATGCTCACAATGGCAAGGTGAAAAGGGTAAATACTATATGAATGATAATCCAGATCATCCCAGCTCTTTTTCTCTATTTATAAGTTTTTTGGAGAACAATCTTAGGTAGGTTTTTCAATAGGCCATTTTCCTGCTCAAGAACCACAATGATCAGGACAAAGGCATGTGACTGTGTCTCTGCTGCATGCTGTGCACAGAGCTGAGGGTTTACACACAATACCATATTGAATCTACCCAACAATTCCTCAAGTGGTTCCCTTCATTCCACAAAGCACCATTGAGGGTTTCAGTGACATGCCTGTGCTCACACAGCTGGTAGAGTAGTCAGGACTGGGAACCGGACTGATTGGGTCTCCTGTAAGTTCATTTACTTTCCAAACGCACATGTATTGAGTACCTGCTCCACTTCTCCACCACGCACCACATTCCTCAGTGCTCTACCTTCCAGCAAAAGCTCAAAGCTGATAAGACAGGCTCTTGCATTACAAAGGGGGTTTCTGGTAATCCTTAAAGCACCAAGTAAGTCACAAAAAAAAAGAACCACAATGGCTCTGGAACACATGTTTATTAACTAACCCATTAGTTATTAATAATCACCTTCTACCTTGACATCTCGATTGCAGAGGCTTTTGATCCCTTTAGAAAAATACAGGTAGGAAAGGAGAGCTGGCAGGTAAACCATATTCCCCTTTTTCCCAGCATGAATGTAGAAGTGAAGCCTAAAGCTATAGTAGCCGTCTTATGACTATGACATGGCAACCTTGAGAACAGAAGGCCAGCATGCTCAGGACTGGTTCCCTGATTGTATCACCAGGCATCTTCTATAGGTAAAGAAAATCTTTTTTGTTAAAGTCATTTCTGTGTTACTATACAGGCTCTTGGTCATCTATTGGTAACATCTAAACTCTTCAGCCTGGCTTTCCATATCCTTACTAACTTGGTCCCCATATCCCCACCTGTCCTTTACAAACAAGCTCTCTCAACTCAAGTCAGACTGCTCGCCTCCCAAGTCTTTGTTCCTGGAATGCCCTCCTCCTCCTCTTCTGTCAATCCAATTACAATCTATCCTCCAACACTGAGCTCATATCCTACTTCCTCCAAGAAGTTCAACCCAAAGTGAACTCTTCCCTTTTCTGAAAGGCAGTTGAAAGTTGGTCTTCCAAAAACCCAGCTTAGTTTTTTAGATCTCAATGTTGCTTCATTGACTGCTTTTTAACATTTAACAAGAGTGACCATTTTCTATGGATGGATTCCCATGGTTCCAAATAGTACAAGTCTTAGAACATAGCATAATACATGTTTAATATCATTAACAGGAAATAGTCTCTAGTATGCCAACAGGCTGGTACATAAGTAATATTTGGTTAGTCACTTGTCTGAAAGTTAGAATTTACTTTCACTAGAAAATCCAACCAATCTACTTATATAAGTATGCAAAGAGAAGAGCATCTCCTCAGCCCAAGGCAATATTCATCCACTTATCCATTCATCCATGAAATAATCATCAGATGCCTATGTCCTGAAACAACTTATTTCCATGAGCTATCATAACACATCTCCATCTCCACCTCCTCTCTACTACTTTCTAGAACACACGCATTTTTCTGTGATCATAAGCTCCAACTTAGACTTCCTCTCTCCTAATTGCCCCATACTGCCTTAGTGATCTACACCTCACCCCAGGGCCTGTTTTTTCAGACAGTGATCTCAGGTACATATTAGGAGAAAAGCAATCTGTGCTGATTCTCATCAGCTATGCATTATGGGTCTCATGTGCTCCTGTCTTTTTTGTTTATGTATTACCTTCAATTCTGAAAAATTTCACTCCAAATGCAAGTTGAGAAAATTCATACTACATGTAAGACACCATCAGGTATCAGATAAAATAACTCTCCTCTGAACCTGGTGGCAAGTCAAGCATCTTCCTTTATTTCTGAACCTAAAATATCCTTTTAAAGAACAGATTCACTTAGGTATGGTTGACACACAATAACCCGCCCATGTTTTGAGTGAACAACATGAAAAATTCTGATGTGTATACACTCATGAATTCATCAACAAGACAATCAACACTTTCAAAACTTCTAAATATTTCCTTTCTTTTTCTATTGACCTTTCTGTCACTATATAGAAGTTTCTATTTACGTAAATGGAATCATACATATGGAAGGATAAAGATAGATTTTTTTGGATTCTTTCCATCAGTATAATCATGTTGATATCCATTCACTCTGTTATTTAAAATATATCAATAGACTATTCCTTTAAGTTGCTGAGTATTATATGGACATGCCATATTTTTTTCTTATCCATTCACCTGTTGGATGGATATTTGGGTTTTAACTAGCAGCAAAAACAGTTGCTATAAACATTCAAATACAAGTCTTTGTATGGACATATGCTTTCTTTTCTGAGAGAGAGTGTGTACACACACGAGTGGGGAGGGGGAGAGGGGGAGAGAGAATCTGAAGCAGGCACCATGCCCAGCAGTGAGCCTGACACAGGGCTTGATCTCAAGAACTGTGAGCCAAAATCAAAAGTCAGACACATAACCAAATGAGCCACCCAGGCACCCTAGACATATACTCTCATTTCTCTTAGATGATTATGGCTGGGTCCTATGGGAACTTAAAATACCTTTGAAAACTAAGTGTTTTCTCAGCCATTTCCAAGGTATTAGCATCAGAGGCCTTGTTAACAAGTACAGAGGTGAGAGACACTTCACATCATGTATTTATAACTAGGGAATTACTTATGGCTGGGAAACAATTCTCCATGTGTATCTCACATTCTGCCAGAGGAATTTATAGCTTTTGTTCCAGAGTACCTCTTCAAGGCTATTTGTGGATCACAGAACCAGGACTAGAAAGAGGCAAATGTGGCACCTAGGGTTCAAACTGAGAGAGACACTCACCCCAAGGGCTGTGCAAGTGCAGGGCCAGCACTGGAGAGTGACCATCTCCTTAAACGTTGTGCTTAGGCTCTGCACTTGCCTTACTCTAACCCTGGACCTAGAAAGCAAACAGCCTTGGCAGATGGAGACAGTGTTTCCAACCAGAGCAAAAGGCAGATGTGTCTGCTCTTCAGGGTAATAAATGTAACTTATCCCTCTGGAGCAAAGGCTGGGCAGGTTTGCCAACAGTCCCCTTTAAAAGATTGCATTTCCGATGTGTAGAGCTCCCAATCTGGGCTATAAACGTACAGCGTGTGCAACAACCACCCAGGCCCACCTCTGCGTCACCTCCACAAGACTGGAAGGAACTAGCACAAATACGAAGCAGATGCTGACAAGTGTATCATGAGTAATGAGGTCCTTCATCTCTGGCTGAGGAACTTGCTATTCCTTTCAGCATCCATGAAACTATGGCTGGCTCAGCTGTTAGCTTGCAAGCAGGGAAAAACGTCAGGCCCTTTGGTTTTTGACACCTATTACCAAAGAGCGATGCCAAATCCATTATCCTGATACCCAACTGACAGAGAACTTTGAGTAGTGCCGGTGTCTGCTGCACGCTCTTGGGTACAAAGCTTGACAGAAGTCATCCTAACCCTTCTGTATACTCCATTATCACACTCATTTACTCATTCAGCAAGCATTTATTAAGCTCCTACTGCATGCCAAACAATGTGTTTAAAAAAATACGATTTTTGCCCTCCTGGATTCATAGCCTAGTGAAGACAGCAACAAATAAATGAAAAACTTTAAGTAATGGAGATTACTACTCTAAGCATGATGAGAAGTCAGGGAAGGTTTCACACACACACACACACACACACACACACACACACACACACACACATATACCACATCTTCTTTGTCCATTCATCAGTTGATGGACATTTAGGCTCGGTCTATGATTTGGCTATTGTTGACAGTGGGGCTATGAACATTGGGGTACATGTGCCCCTATGCATGACCACTTCTGTATCCCTTGGGTAAATCCCTAGCAGTGCTATTGCGGGGTCAGAGGAGAGTTCTACTGATAGTTTTTTGAGGAATCTCCACACTGTTTTCCAGAGCGGCTGCACCAGTTTACATTTCCACCAACAGTATAGGAGAGTGCAGAGATGGCTTTTGTTAATTTTGCTTTTTAAGTGGGAAAGCCATGGTATTTATCTTTATCACACTGAGTTCTAACCATTTTAACTATAAAAATGCCCCCTGCTAGGACTGAGCTCATGTGGGACTGAGGGGCTCCATCTTGTTCACTTTTGACCTCCAATTCCACTCAAGAACACAGCAACCTCTCAAAAAAAAAAAAAAGAAAAAGAAAAAGAAATTACTAACAAATGAGTTACTCAGCAAAAATTAAATTCCCCTTTCAGATAATCTCTATGTATGATGAGCCTCAAAATGTCCTCTGTTTGTGAATAATTAAGAGAAATATATGAGAAACTGAAATGTTTCTGATATTTTTGAAAAAAATTATCATACCAGGTTAAAGCTTACAATTTTTCTCTCACTTTTCATTACTTTATTCATGAGATGGCTTTTTTAAATCACTTTGTGCAGGATACTAATACAGTACTAATCTCTCCTCTAAAATAAATTTTATATTCTTATTAAATATACTTATTTTAAATTTATAAGGTACCATGTATTATTCATTGACAAGTCTTAGCTCATACCACAGATTATATATAACTTTTTCCATGTATCACAAGTGGTCATTTAGATTGAAATCAAAATTATATTTAACTGAACTCCTTGCTGTTGAGTTATTCTCTCATATCAAACTTATTTTCTGGCTACTTGTCTCTGCCAAATGTTACAGATGAAAAATCTTTCATTCAAGCACTTATAATAAGAAGCTACCACACTAATATTTGTTTTCTCCTAAAACACTTTCTGGGGTCTAAAGATTTTGATATGCTAATACTGTGGGAAAACCCTGAGTGACAATATATCCCTTATTCACAAAGAAGTGAGAATATATTATATATAGGTATATATTCCACTGAAACATTAGCAAACTCAAAATTCACTTAAGCTCTGTCCTTTTTCTTTCAGTTCCAAGGTCTTTGTTCAAACTATATGCAATTAGAGAAAACTTTTTACTGATCAAAGTTATTATTTTAAATGCCCTGTAACATTTTAAAAATTTCTTTCACATATACAATTTTGCCTACAATGACAAAGACAAAAATAAGTGCAGAGTCTTTCTAGAAGTCTTTCTTCTTCTGATAAAAACGTATACACTTTCTACTGAGGGTGATCAGTCTCAAATATGAATAAGAAATACCACACACAAGAGTTAATCATAGTAACCAACCAGCCACCTTCTCTTTTCCTAAGGTGATTTTGCCATCTAGTAATAGAAAGCCCAGCTTGGCTCCTCTTTCCCTGCTTTTTCCTTGAAGGAATTGTAATCGCTCCTTAAAAATCATCAAATAGGTCTTTTATAAAAGAAACTGAAGAAGACACAAAGAAATGGAATAACATTCCATGCTCATGGATCGGAAGAATAAACATTGTGAAAATGTTATTACTACCCAAAGTGATCTACACATTCAATGCAATCCCCATCAAAATTGCACCGGCATTCTTCTCAAAGCTAGAACAAGCTATCCTCAAATACGTATGGAACCACAAAAGACCCCGAATAGCCAAAGTCATACTGAAGAAGAAAACCAAAACGGTAGGTATCACAATCCCAGACTGTAGCCTCTACTACAAAGCTGTCATCATCAAGACAGTATGGTATTGGCACAAAAACAGACACATGGACCAATGGAATAGAATAGAGAACCCAGAACTGGGCCCACAAATGTATGGCCAATTAATTTTTGACTAAGTAGGAAAGAGTGTGTGATGGAAAAAAGACTGCCTCTTTAGCAGGTGGTGCTGGGAGAACTGGACAGCAACATGCAGAAGAATGAAACGAGACCACTCTCTTACACCAATACACAAAAATCAACTCAAAATGGCTGAAGGACCTGAATGTGAGACAGGAAACCATCAAAACCCTCGAGGAGAAAGTAGGAAACAACCTCCTTGACCTCAACCACAGCAATTTCCTACTCGACACATCCCCAAAGGCAAGGGAAATGA
>NC_043717.1:18112445-18134359 GCF_006229205.1 Suricata suricatta
ATATATATATATATATATATATATATATATATATATATATATATATACCTTTATTAAACACGCATACACACACACATAAGTAAAACCAAATCCCCTTAGACCTCCAACCTTAACCAAAGTATTCATCTCCCCTTTCAATGAGCAACCATTACCAGGAGTTAATTGCAAACCATGTCTTTTGAGCATGTGACCACACCATATGGAGAGACCAACTTTTATATTCCATAACTGCAGTTTATTATTGCATTTTGTGGAGAGACCGCATTTTATGTATTTACTCTTGACAGATATTGATAGGGTTTCCTATGTTGCATCCACATAAATAAGATTGAGATGAAGTGAACATCCCTGTACCCTCCTTTGGCAGGAGGGTGAATATGTAGAGCATGCACCTAAGACAGACCCCTAGGTCCATAGTGTACAGGTATTTGACACGTGCAACCCATGGTGGTGAAAGCCTTTTCAAAGGGGCTTTACCAGTTCATACTCACCAGCAGTGGACATATTCCCATATTCCCAGTCTTTCCAGATTTAAATCTTGTCATGCTAATCAATGAGGAATTGACAGTTTACTAGTTAATAGTGAAGATGAACTTTTCAGATATTGTATTAAATATTTCCATTTCTTTTCTGAATTCATGGTGTAGAAGCAAGACTTTGCTTCTGTTTCTCTTACAGGTTTCTCCTTCTAGCGAAGTACAGGGGTTCTCTTTATGCATTGTGGATACTAATCCTTTATTATATATGCTAAAAATATCCTTCCCACCTTTTGCCTTTCTCTCACTTGTGTGTTGAATAGTGACCTTTGACTTAACAAAAGTCTCTACCCTGACATACTCAAATGTATTCTTTTCCTTCTAGGCTTAGTCATTTGTGTTTTAAAATGTCTTCTATTCTTTATGGCCATGAAGATGTTATTTCACAATTTCTTGTGAATATTTTAAAGGTTTCGTTTTCAACTAAAACATCTAATTTCTCTGGAGTTATTTTTTGTGAATAGCCTATTGGAAAACATGATCAAACAAGACGTGACCACCTTGTGACCCAGGCATTGGACCCAGGAGCTCAAAGACTCCTCATCCCTCCCCTGTCCTTGGAACATGACTTTGGCTTGCCTTTCGGGCTCCCAGAGACTGCTCCAAAAACACAGCCTTGAGATGGTGATGTTATGCTGAAAACACCTGCATGGTATACGGGACTGAGTTCAGTTAGGACATCTTTATAAAATTCTAAGATTTGGAAGGTGGGTGCAGGGATCCACGCGTTTCGCTACAGCCCCAGACAAGCCTCATTTGGATGCTCCTTTTACTATTACTATAACTGCCACCCACCACGATGGAGTGGCCTTCCTTCTTTCTTCGGTCTCTCTCTGCCTCTGCCTGAGGGGGCTGATTTCAGATTACACAGAGAAAGCAGCCAAGAGGGCTGTGAACCTACACAGTCTGAGGATGCAATCTACTTTTCTCATATAAATGTCATTTCCCAACATGATTTATTGAATGACCCACCATTTCCACATTAACTTTTAGGGTCCACTCCTTCATAGAACTACCTTCCATTTCTTTCTATGTTGTCTCTTTGGATCCTGATCTATTTGTCTCCTCCTGCACCAACAGCAGGCTATGCTAATTACCAAAGCTGCATGGTATGTCCTCACCTTTGGTAAGTTTCTTTTACAAATATTTTCTGAGCATTTACTATTCTAAAAGGATTTCAGAATCTGGTTGGTGAGTTCCATTAAAAATCTGAGGGATTTTTGGGATAATAATATATTCCTGGATTGATTTGTGGACAATCAACACCTTTGATACTGAACGTTCCAACTGAGTAATGGAGCTCATATCTACATTTATATTTTTATACCCTTCAGTAAGGTTTAATCTTTTTTTTAAAGATCTCCCATATTTTCCAATTAGGTTTGGAGTTTTACCAGGCTTGTATTTTTGTTGCTATACTGCAAAGGATATTTTCTCTTATCTTTGTAATTGATTGCTGCTGGTATATGGTCATGTTATTTTTGTTTAATATTGACCTTATCTCAAGAAAAACTGGCTGAACTCTTATAGGTTTATCCTCTTGGATTTCCTATAAATAGTCTACAAATAATCAAATTTGGACTTTAAGTGCTTAGGAGTTTTCCCTATTGTATTCAGTTTTGAGAACCTCTCACACCCAACTTATACGGGAATACTTAATGGTCAACACAAACTATGATATTCACTCATTCTTAGTTTCTATTTACCATGAGATTTCATCAATAATGGGTTTTTTAATTTTTCCCTTTTTTGCCATTGATTGGGATAGATATATATACTTGTTTTATTTTAATCTGTTAAAGTAGCAAATTCCACTGAGAGCCATTATGGTGTCTGTACATTCTTGAATTCCTGGTATAAATTCCCACTTGATTTTACAGCTTTGCTATTTACCCAATTTTTATATGGATTTTCATATCAACGTTCACAAGGTAAGACTGGCCCACAGTTTTCAGGTGGCCTTATTTGGTTGTAGTTACAGCCATATAAAATGTTTTATGCATTTTCCTTTAAATACGTTCAATGGCAAGTCAAAGAAAAAAAATCACTGCCTTGTCCTTTAAATTCTGCTAAAAGTTTACTCCTGAAACTGGTTAGTCTTCAAGTTATTCGGAAGGAGCAGTATATTTTAAAGCACAGTTTTTATGTTTTATTGAATTTTTTACTCATATTTGCTACTTCTTGAGTCAAGATTATTGTCTACGTGTGCACATAAGTACATATACTTACACATTAGGGTGTCTATGTATATATGTCTAGGAAATCTCTAGGAGGGAAGCTTAAATTTCATGGACCAGTTTCTCTATGTGTTCATGTGTATATGCCACCTTTTTTTATTCCAAATACTGGTTTTTCCTCCCTTCTTATTTTCATAGTCACGCACCAAAGGTTTGCCTCTACCACTCTTCAAAGATTTTGCTGTTGGTTATGTAGCTCATCTAAACCCATTTTTCTTTTATTAAATTTTCTATATTTAGTTTCTCTTTGGTTTTACTCTGTTTTTCTTTTACCAGTTTCTAGAGTTATATCTTAAACTCATTTCACTTTATTTTTAAGGAAGACCATGAACTTCCCCTCTTATAACTTCTTTGGCATTCCACAAGTTATAAAATATACAGTCTTTTAACCTTTTAATTTGAAATAGCATTTTACTTTAGAGACCATCTGAGATTTTTTTAATGTTTTTTATTTATTTTTCCACGATCAGACGAGATCGGGTGCGTTCAGGGTGGTATGGCCATAGACTATTTATTTTTAAGAGACAGAGAGAGACAGTGCGAGCAGGGGAAGATCAGAGAGAGAGGGAGACACAGAATCAGAAGCAGGCTCCAGGCTCTGAGCTAGCTGTCAGCACAGAGCCCGACGCAGGGCTCAAACCCACAAACCATCAGATCATGACCTGAGCCGAAGCCGGTCGCTTAACCGACTCAGCCACCCAGGTGCCCCCCATCTGAGATTTTAAAAGGGAGGGCAGTTTTCAGAGCAGGAAAAGCTATTTCTTCACTGTTTTTTTATCTTCATCTACAAATGACCCATGATTGGTTTTCAGAATTTAAGGTTAACATTTGGGCCTTGGGCAAACCTCTTGTTTTTTTAGAGTATCCTATGTCCACTCTGAAGAATATATATTCTTTATTGTTTAAGATTCTGTTTGTTATTGAGAATTTGGGAGGTTTCTTTTTTTTTTTTTTTTACACACTTCTCTACCAGACTGATTTTCTTAGAAAGCTGCACTGTGCTCCTCTCTCCCCACCAGGATTTTGGTTTTGCTGACTTCTTTGTGTCATTTGTAAGCTTTTGGGTTCTCTTTAGGCTATGTTGTAAAGCTCACTTAAGCTTCTAACTGCTGTATGACATCAATTAGTCCTATCATTTTGAGATGCCCACTCCCCACTTGGTGCCTTTTAACATTCATTTTCCTCTATTTTGTCTGGTATGGCACTTGGGCAGTTTTCTTTGCATTATTCTTGTAGTATATCTTGACAACCCCTTTATTTTTCAGCCTTACTGGTTCTTACATCTTCCCCTACAAGTTACATATAACCAGATTTTATGCTCTGGTTGTAATCTACCTGTGTTTTTATGATTACTGAATTTCAACTTTAATTCTGCCACTCTTCTTCTTGTCTATTAACCATGCCTTCCCTTTAATTTCTGGTTTCCTGCCTTCCCTTGAAGTTCTTTTTTCCTTCATGTTTTTCTCCCCCTTGCCAACTAAGAGCCATAGTCCATTTCTTTACTTCTAGGGATTACCCCTAAAGCTTTAGCATATTTGAGTTTGTTTTTCTTCCAAATATGAAACTACTACAAGACAAGAAACTGAACAGGATACTTTCTCTCTGCAACTATCATTGGAATTGTTAGTTCTTTGCAAATTATCTCTTTTTCCCACCTCTGGTAACTTCTATGATTTTTCAACCTGAGATGGTCTTAAGTTTTATTCCAATAGGGTCTCGATTTTTTTTTTTACATTTACTCATTTTTGAGAGAGTGAGACATACAGACAGACAGAGCGAGCAGGGGAGGGGCAGAGACAGAGCGAGACACAGACTCCCAAACAGGCTCCAGGCTCTGAGCTGTCAGCACAGAGCCCTATGCAGAACTCGAACTCACGAACCACAAGATTATAACCTGAGCTGAAGTCGGAAGCTTAATTGACTAAGCTACCCAGGTGCCCCTAGATGTTTAAGTCCTGCTCAAAACCCACAATGTAGGAGAATCACGCCCTTCAGCTTGCTCTGATACTCTGTATACCACTTTCTGCTTCGGTAAAAAAAAACCTGTGAGAGGGAGGTGGAGAAGAAAGAAATTCTACCCTAGCTATGCTGTTTCATCCAGAACTAGATCGTAGGAGTTATGGAAGTCCTGCAAGATGCAGTTCCCACTTGTGGCCTCCTCTGGGGGGACGAGGGGGGACTACATTTCAGGCTAAGATTTGGCCCAATTCCAGGCTGTGGCCCATATAGGAAGTTCGTTTTAGAATTGAAGAAAGTCATGTTTACAAAGCACTTGGAGCATTTTCGTGGTGAGAATGCATCATTTTTCAACTAACAAACTAAGAAAACAGTATTTGGTATAGGCTGTGAACACAAGGCATTAACTAACAGACAGCTTTTGATTATAAATGTAAGACCTCTCCACCTCTATCAATTGTACACCATTAACTATGAATCTGGGAATAATACCTCAAGGTAAATGTCAGTCATTATATTAAGTTAGGTCTATGAAATCTTCATGTTGCCAATCTTCTTTGAGGACAGTATCCCTCAAAACCGCCATGTATGTCCTCATCCTTACGAAAATTGCCTTCAACGTGACAATTAAGATTTTCCAAATGTCAATGGAATCATGTCCTGCAAACACTCACTTCCAAAAGCCAGACTTTTGAGGTGCTTTCTTGCCTTACGACATCTTCCTCTCATACTTCCTTTGAGAGCAGCCACACTAAACCCAATCACAGCCACTTGAGTACAGCGAAAGCCTTTAAACCAAGTTGTCCCCAGCATAACAAAAAGGAGTCTTAAAGGGATTATCTTTCTTTAAAACACGTGAGTTCTAGTCCTTAAAACAGTTCCTATTTTTATTCAAATTAGTTGAGTGAATCAGAAGGTTCTAACTGCAGGAGGATTAAGATAACTCTCTTAAATAAGTTTTCTAGTGTACACACGAAATTTACTCTTCACAAAAAGCCCTTACTATTTTCCTAAGACTAAGAGAGGTCAAGAGACCTGGGCGTCCAGTCCACAGAGATAGTCCATGGCTGAACCAAGACTCCCAATTATGACACTCAGACCTGGGTGTTGGCTGCCTCTTCCAGTCCTGCTCTTTAAATTAATTTAGTGAGGGGGAAATTCGCTATAACAAACAAGACTTGAAAGATTCACTTAATGACCCCTTAAAGTTTGCTAAAAAAAGGCCTCTGCCACAAAACTGCTAGATGCAGATTATTGTAATCACATCTAATTTGCATTTAAACAGCCACCTGTGGTGTCCATGATTTAAGACCAATTCCACCCAATGGGATAACTTCCTTGGAATATCAGCAACTATCACCACAAGCCAGTTTTAGAACATTTTCATCCTACATGGCCTCTTGTGCCTGGCTTCATGCACTTAGAATGTTGTTAAGATTCATCCATGTATCAGTCATTTGTTCCTTTTTATTGACTATACCACATTTTGTTTATCCATTCACCAAGTGGCAGAATTTCCAGTCCCTTCCACTTTTTCCCCCCAACCCATTTTTACTGCAGTGTGGTAGCTTATGGTCCATGTTTTGGGTGTTCCTCTCTAGAACCCCAACTTCCTAAGTGCTATGTATGTATACAGAACATCATATCTGATGTTTCAGCTCCCTTGGCCACTTCTGACCCCCCTCAGACACCAATCCAACGGGTTTTAACAAAATTGGATTTTAAAGGACCCTAAAACCATTATAGGACTTCATTAACCTGTTTTTTTTTTTATAACCAACTATGAACAGGGTCACTTAAGGAGTTTTTCCAGCATCCGATGATGTGGTTATAATCCTACAACTCAGTAATTTTACCAAAAGTCATTGAATTATACCAATCAAATGGGTGTATTTTATATATATATATATATATATATATATATATAAAATTTCTCAATAATTGAAAAAAGGGGTTGGGAATGACAGATAATAAAAAGGATATAAAAACCTATATGAGAATGTTCAAGATGTCAACCAGACCAGCCATTACCCCTACCACAGCCCACAGAGAGAGACAGGGAGGAGTTTATTAGATGCAAGGTAATCTTGCTGATACCAACCCAGTATCTGCTCTGAGTTCTATATGTTCACATGCCAAGCCCCGGCTCTCCCACACTGGCCAAATCCATGCATGTGTAATAAAAAAGCAACAGCATACTAGGTTATCAGAACAAGTTTTGAACTCTATCACAACTACCTTCGAGTTGTCTATCTGCCACTTGTTAAGCAAATTAAGTTACACAACATTTAGGGTAGATTTTACAAATAAAAATCCAAGACACCATGTTAAATTTCAGTTTCTGACAAACAATGACTAATTTGCAAGTATACACATATGCCATGCAACATCCAAGGCATACTTAAACAAAAGCACACTTCATACATTCTTACTGACAAGTTATTTGTTGTTTATCTGAAATGCAAATACAATCAGGTATTCTTTATTTTATTGAGCAACCCTATAGAATATATGTATCCCCTTGATAATATGGGAATATTAAAACCATGTTATAAAATTGTGAGATTATATAAGCTATTTAAATCCATTAGCAAGTTATCTCTAAGAATTAGCTTGTCATTTAATGACGCCTGGACTCCCTCTTTAGATATTCAATCATCCTCTAAGCATGGAGCACCATCCAGAACCACAGCTGGCTTTGGAAGGATGTTACATCATGCAGGTCTTGCTAACTTTGTCTTCTAATGGATAAAGTCTTGGAACCCGCCACAAACCTGGCATAAAGCAGCCAATCCTTCACCATAGAGTAAGCCTTGGACATTGTAGAAGATGTAATTCCTATCAAGACAGAATCCAGTCTGACACAGGATAAAAAAAGTGCTTAGAACAGAAAGGAAGGCACAGGATGACTGCGCAGAGAAATGAAGGAAGCAGTCCTCAGATATGGAGTACAGTTCTGGGACTAGCAATCTCCCCCTGGACTCTTAGATGATGCCACCCATTTGTACCCCCACTGTTTTATGATGGTTTCCCTTCATGGTGACACCAGGCTAAGTAAAACCCACACATGCCAGATTTTAGACACCCTAAATGACCCTACTCTCCCAGGCCCTGGAATACCAAGAATGCAAAACTACTCCTTCATTGGTCCTGACAGCACCAGGGTCAGTCAAGCAATCAGATCATTCAAGGAACTCTGTCACCACTTTCTGATTTTAAAAGCAATACTAAGAAGTACAGAAAAGTAAAGGAAAAAATACACAGGAAACATGCAATTCTATTACCTAATGACAACCTAGGAGGAAAAAAAAGACTCTATTTCCTCCAAAGTATGTTCAAAATATTGGAATCTTAATGAGTATGTAATACCCTGGGGGTAACACTTTGTTGCCCATTTCCTACTATTAATGACACTAATAAAATCAAGTCTTGTACACATACCTTTACTCACCTTAACCCAATTTCCCTTATGACAAATTCATAGAAAGCCAATTACTAGATAGGACTTCCTTTTATACCAAGGGTATTTAAGAGGCCTACTTTTACAAGCCCCACATCTCTCTTATCTCCCTGCCAAAGCCTCCTTCCAATTTTCAGGTGAAAAACTTGCTAACCTTTTAAGAGCACAGGAGAACCTTGACTTAGCTTCACTCCTGTCCCCAGGACAGTCTTGATCTTCATAGAATAGCTAGGAGGAGAAACCACTGAGTTTACAAATAGGAAGCAAATGACTGCTCTCCATCTACGGTGATCTACAAACCTCTGTGGTAATCACATATAACTTTTGTGTAACACTGGACTCACTCTTTGGGGTTCCAAGTGGACGTCTGATCAAGAGTGTTGAGAGCATGGCCAGCAAGATAGGGAGAGACCGAATGGGGAGCAGTGTTGGGTAGCCATGCTATGTGCTTGGATACTGGAGCTCCTAGAATGTATCACCAGATGGCCAATGCATATTGGGATCTGTCCACTGGAGGATGGAGTATAGGTAAACATGAGTAACATGCAGTTCAGAGGAATAAGAGCCAAAGAGCATTGATGGAGACAGGCATTAATGAATTCTAGTAGTCAAAATCTACAGTGTGATCACTAAAAAAAACTCAAGTTTTCTGTTAATTTTTTTTTTTTGAGCAGCCAAACAGCAGGCATATTATAGTTTCCAACTAATTCACTCTATGTGACCAGCCAGCTACAAGGAGAGGTAGATTCATTTGAAGGACAGGATACAGAACCTTCTATAATAACAAACAGCATGTGATTTTTAATTAGGAAACACTTGTTTAAGGAGTCTATAGAACCGAAAGGATTTTAAGACAAGAATCATGGGGCCTGATAATCCTAGAAGGCCTAGGTGCAGGCAAAAGTAAACCTTCTTGGAGAAGAAACATCAACAGGTACTTAGATGATGTCTGCACTTTGGGAAGAAGGGGAAACCCAATCCAAAAAGGCAGGGATGCCACACTTAAAAGTCTAAGGAAGATGGTAAATGCTACAAAAAGCCTTCTGGTTGATTTAAGGACGCCTTTGGGAGTAACTAGCTATCCCATGTCGTTACAAAGTATTCTGCAACAAGGCAGGCTCAAGGCTACCCAACGTCTCTTGAAATCAGGATATCTACAGCACTGCATGGCTCCCAGGTTACATGTCATCCATACAGTGAGAGGATACAGAGCCAGGTCACCCCAGCCAGGTGGTGATTCTGCCTGGCTCAGAAGAGCTTGAGTCACGTCAAGACTGCTTAGGGAGGACCTAGGTGGCTCAGTTGGTTGAGCGTCCAACTTGGGCTCAGGTCATGATCTCATGGGTCACAGGTTTGATCCCTGCGTCAGGCTCTGTGCTGACAGTTCAGAGCCTGAGGCCTGCTTCTGATTCTGTGTCTCCCTCTCTTTCTCTGCCCCTTCCCCACACAGCCTATCTGTCTGTCTCTCTCTCTCTCCCCCACCCACCCAAAAAAGTAAACATTAAGAAAAAAACTTAGACTGCTTAGCCTCTTCTAGTCTGGAGTATTTAATGCTTTGTTTTGATGGGGATTTTATTTCTTACAAAGTTTCTCAACCTTTTTCAGTCGGATATTATCACACCCACAAAGAAGAAAATACAATCCAGGTCTTAAGAATGGATTATGATAGTTTAAAAACTCTAGACATTAAGAGTTGATGAAACTTTAGTTGGCCTTTGATTTTTAAAAATTGTAGGGTATCACCCATTTATGCTGACATTTGTAGTTTTGTGTTACAGTCCATGGGAGATGCAAGTAAGTCTTCAAATCTTGAGCTAAATTTTTAGGAAGATTTTTTTTGGCTTTAACATGAGCCTGCTTACATACTCTGGACAATTCCATTTGTGTGTGCCTGCTTATTCATTTTCTTCCCTCTTCAGGCAACAGAGACTCCGAGCAGCACACGCCATGCAACAGGAATAGGCAGGGCAACATTTGCTTTGTAGTAGGTCTTTCATCAAGTTTGCCCTTATTTTTTTCTTTTGTGTTTCAGAAGAATGATTCAACATTCTATCTGGAGGAAAAGAGCACTAAAAATTTAGAATCAAAGCACTTCCCTAGATAGACTCACTGTCGTTCAACCAGGGGTGTTCACTCCTCATTTTCCTAGGCTCAAATTACAAGTGTTGTAGATTTGTATTAATAACTACCATATGCCAAAAGGATCCTTGGGTTAAATTCTTTCATTTTAATCTAATTGTTGGAGTAAGCCAAGAGAAAGATAGAATCCAATATAGAATATACTTCTCTCAATCCATTTCTGTACAAGCTTGGAACAGAATCCTGAGTTCTATTTTGATAAGTATTAAAATATCTGTTGTCAAATCCTTATCTGTTGCTTAAGACTGAAGTAAACCCAAGCTGGGGAATCAGATCAAAAGCCTCTGATGTAAAACAGATGAACATTGATAAATGATTATCAATAACCAATAAACTAAATTTTTACTTCCCAGCTCAATAAGCCATAGGTGAAGTCAAAATAGGGTCTAGGGGCCAGGTTCTACTTCAAGAGTTATTTAAGACCTTTGACAACTTTCCAAAGTACTTTTTATCTCCCACTGGGAGGTGGGAGACATCCCCTAGAGCTCTGGCTTTTCCTGCCAAGTTGGAGGAGCTGGCAACTTTAGACACCATTTTTACATGGTGACAGTCAGCGGAGTCTCCTTAGCTGCTGTCCTCTAAAGATACAGCACTTGTCTCCATTCACTGCAATCCTCTTCCCTACCACCACTCCCAGCTCACTTCCCTTATTTAACTTGCTAGCCACTATAGGTGTTTGAATTAGCCACCCACTATCCTAGGCAGGGCCTTAGGCTTTCTGGTTCTCCAATTCAAGAAGACCCTTAGCCCATGACAGCCCTTGGCAGGGAACAAAGACAAAGAGGCTAAACAAGACCTTAGGCCTTAGAATTACAATAGAGCCAGTAAGTAGATCACCACACAGCCCCCCCTCCTACCTGCCGGGTTGGTACAAGTTTAACTTCCACACTTAGGATTAGATCCAGAATGTGTAGAGGAGAAGCAGCAGCCAGATGGTGATGAAACCAATTCCAGGTCACACAGCTATTCAAAGCTCTGCAGGGTATGAGACCCAGGGGTGTTTTTTGGTTTGTTGTTACTGTTAGCACTCTGGGAATCTACCTGCCACAGGACCAAGAGGCAGTAAGGAATCTTCCCAAATCAACTTTTAGATCACTCTAGAGTGGCTGCTATGAGGATTTGTGGTTGAGACTTAGAACATTTGCCTAGCCCTGCAGTATTCTGACTTCAATCCCACCCCAGCATGGAGCCTTCACTGGACGATAGAGCAAGATGAAGAAGACTACTTAAAGAAAACAATCTCTAAGACTAAAGTTTGACATTTATCACTTCTATTTTTGTTTTCTCCTTTGGGTTCCAACAAAGGGATTCAAGAAGAGCAACAAATCCAGCAAACCTCTGGTTACTGAGTTGTCTGCTGATGCTTTCACCCAGCCTCCAGGAAGTTAAAAGGAGAGACCCTTAAGTTCTGCCATGAAATATACCTTTTTATCTTCCATGCTCAAAATTGCCTATCCACAAAGGCATCCAAGCCATGGGGCCTTCAGAGTAAGGGATAAATCCCCTCTAGGCTGACTCAGGAGTCCCCTTCACCACTTCTTCCCTTACCTTAGGAGGAAAGCAGGTCAGGGGAAAAGGAAGATGCCAATAGAAGTTGGAAGATAATCAGACTACAGAGGATAATACTGAAAACAATACTTCCATGCTACTCAACCTGGGGCCACAGATCAACATCAGTATCACCTGGAGGCTTGCTGGAAATGCAAATTCTCAGGCCCTGCCCCAGATCCCTGAGATGGGAGGGTGGGGGCCAGGAGCTGAGCTGAGCAGGCCCTCCAGGTGCTGCCTTTGTACAACCTCCAGAATAAGAAGCACTAGCCAAACACATCTCTCCAGTGAAACTCACAGTGAAACACACAGGACTCCAGGAGACTTGAAAGGCCCTCACCTAGTCCTTGGGTGACTTGCAGTCTTCTTCCTCTAGCATAGGTTCTGCTACTCACATATGCCAAGCAAATTCACTAGCCCAACAGACCCCATACAGAAAGCACATGCTTATGAAAATGCATGCTATACATCTAAGAACTCATTTTAATAAACCTTTCAATCAGCTTTCACACTTAAACCTTTACCTGCAGTATTTCTTTTCAAAAAGGATTAACAGTCTCTTTCCATCTAGTTGCTACTGCAATAGGAGGGACTTGTTCCAGAATTTCAGGAGGCTTAAGATCAAGGATGAAATTCAACTCTGACATTTAGCCTCAGTCCATCTCCTTTATTACCAGGACCCCACCTCACTGACTGCCTGAGGATCTGAGGTTAGCTGCACTTCAGTTGAAGTCTACAAATAACCACTGACAAATGCTATATACAATCATGAAAATTATACTGATTACATTTACACACAGAATTCCCACTAAATTCCATTTTACTAGGAACACCTGTAAAAATCTGAATTGCCCATTACCTGCAGGGGTATCTCATTCAATTCCCCTATTTACGGGAGGAACAAACTGACTACCAGTGGCCCCACACTGCTCTCAGTTTCTTAGTGCTGCCCAGTTGGCACTAAGAACTATCATCATCTTCTCCAACCCACATAAGCACCTGTTCTTTGATTATGCATGTTCCCTTCTGCCCAGCTGCTGGCCAACAGGAAGTACATTAGCTACCCAACCTTCCAACAAACGGTCAGAATTCGCTTTTTTTGATCTAACCTTGGGAATCCAAAGAACCTGAACATTCCTGAGGTCTATGTGATCACATATGACTGCCTCTAATTATAATAAGCATATTACCAACATTTACTTAAGCATCTACTATTTGAAGCCCTGTATTAGGTGCTTTACATGCAATCTCTTTGGATTAGCAAGACCATCTGAGGTTAGTTAAGTTACTCAAGGTCACACAGCTCATAGGAAGCAGGCCTATGGTGCAGAACCAACTGGGAGTCTAGAACCCATACCCTTTCTACTGCACTGCTAATAAATAAGGGCCTTTCCACCTGGGTCTCCAGCTTGATGTTCCAGTTTCCTGCCTTTGGGGACGTAGCCCTATTCTAAACCCAGGCCGTCTTGGCTGATGTCCTGACACTCCATACATATCTTCATAACCGTCTCCCTACAATGACTGGAGCTGACATCCTGACTCTTAGTCACAGGCTGGAGTCCTGTTCCTAGAAAGATAAACATGTGGCAACAAGACCAGTCAACTGTCACTGTTCAGACCACTACTGCTGTCCCCATTCACCATACAAGCCTTGGGGTAGAGTTAGTTCACCTAGCCCAATCCACTTTCAACATTTTCTCCAAGTTAAATGCTGGTGAGAGATGTTTCAATGGCCACTTACTACGGGCCAGCATTAAATTAGGCACCTGTAATATGGTGCAGAGTGTGGGCCAGTACTCTGCACCCTGGAGCCTCAGGCTGCCTCTCATCCAAGTCCATGTAAGATCATGGCAAACAAACATATAGAAATATTCCTCTGGTATGTTGGTAATTGTGGCAAAGCCTTGCCAAAGAAATACCCCAAGTAAAAAATCCCAAACATACACAAAGCGCATCTAGATTCCTGCCCAATTATGAGTTGTTTGTCATAGTCCACACTGTCAGTGGGAAATCCACCCAACAAAAGGCAGCAGTAATTACATCAGTGATGATTAAGCTGGAAAAGTTACAGGCTAAGATTAAGTCATGTTTAGTCAGGTCCTACAGGGGCTATACCAGAGATCAGTTCTTTCCACTGTGCATACACATCACCTGGGGCTCTTGTTAAAATGTGAATGCTAATTCAGTAAGTCTGAGGTATGGCCTGAAGGTATGCATTTTTTAAGTTTATTTGTTTATTTTGACTAAGAGCAGAGGGGCAGAGAGGGAGAGAGAGAGAATCCCAAGCAGGCTCCGCACTGTCAGAGCAGTGTGGGATGTGGGGCATGAACTCACGAACCATGAGATAGATCATGACCTGAGCAGAACCCAAGAGTCGGATGCTTAACCAATTGAGCCACTCAGGTGTCCCTCAAGTTATGCATTTGTAATGAGTCCCCTCAACTTGCTGATGGTACCAATCCTTGGACTACACTTTGAGTAGCAAGCTCATAACCTTCTGGACACAGGCTTAAAAGGTACAGAAAATGGATGAAAGGTACAGCATACGAAATGTCAAAAATATTATAACTTTGTAGGTGACAGATGGAATATACACTTTTCATGGTGAGCACTGCATAATGTATAGAATTGCCAAATCACTAGGCTGTATACCTGAAAGTAATTTAACAGTATGTTGGGGCGCCTGGGGGGCTCAGTCAGATAAGCGTCTGACTTTGGCTCAGGTCATGATCTCACAGTCCGTGGATTCCAGCCCCGCATCAGGCCCTGTACTAACAGCTCAGAGCCACTTCAGATTCTGTGTCTCCCTCTCTCCCCCTCTTCCCTGCCTCTCTCTCAAAAATAAATAAACATTAAAAATTTCAAAAATTCGAACTGTACTTTTTATAACAGTGGGTATTAACTAAACTCGAATAAAAAATACAAAGACCAAAATAATACAAATACCAAAAAAATAAAAAGGAGAGATTATAACATGCAGTTGCTCTTTTTTAAAAACTGGTTATTTATTTTCAAAGAGAAACTGTGTGTGTGCACCAGCCGGGGGGGGGGGGTAGGAGAGAGAAAGAAACCCAAGCAGGCTCCACCCTATCAGTGCAGAGCCCAACATGGGGCTCAATCTCAAGAACCGAACGGTGAAATCATGACTGGAGCCAACATCAAGAGTCAGACACACAACCAACTGAGTCACCAGTGTGCCCTTGTACAGTTGATCTTTGAACAACACAGAAGTTAGGGGCACCAACCCCAGACACACGCAAAAATCTGCATTTAACTTCTGATTGTCCAAAAATTTAGTATGAGCATACTATACTACAAGCCCTACCTAAATAGTCAATTAACACACATTTTGCATATCATATATATTACATACTGTATTCTTATAAACAGGCTAGGCAAAAGAAAATGTTAAGAAAATCATAAGAGAAAATACATTTACAGCACTGTATCAAAACAAATCCTCAAGGGAACACACACAGTTCAAATCCATGTTTTTCAAGGGTCAACAGTACTTACCTTGATCCAAGTTATGATGTAGGTGGCACTAAAACCTTTCAGCCAAGTTGCATGATCTCATCATATAGGACAAAGCAGCCAGAATTGAGTCTCAGGACAAGAGGGAAATGGAGCTGGGGTTGAGGGGTCTGGAAACAACACTGAAATCAAGAAAGAGGGAAACAAAGCAACAATCATATAAATAACAACAAAGGTGTTCAAACTGAATATTCAACATCTGAAAAGCAAGCACAAGGTAGCCTAGAGTACCTGCTGAATTCAAGCCCAACTAACACAGAGGAAGGCCAGAAAGGAATAGAGCAATCCGAGATACCAGACACACTGGCACAAAACAGGCAAACCCTCAAGTCTTAACATGAAGAAGGGAAATCCAAGTACCATATTCCAGAAAGAAGTATGTCCAACAAGGAATCCAGGAAAGGAGAAAGTTTGGGAGCTGGAACACTGAACGAAGTACACAGAAACACTTGTAAAGTGACGTGGTACGGGACCGACCAAAGGCCTTCTACTCCTTCCTGGCTGTAGGGCACATGATGGGCGAGTGTGAGTTAAGTGGCCACAGCTGTGAAAACTGGCAGAGTGCTGGGCATGCTGGGAAAGCAGAATTTCCAAGCACAGTCCCATATCAGCAGTATCAGTATTACCTGTTAATTCTCAGCCCTATTCCAAACCTACTGAATGGGAAACTTGGGGTGGAGCCCAGAAGTCTATTTTAACAAGCCCTCAGGTGACGCTGATGCCCATTCAAGTTCAGAAGCGTTGAGGCAGAGGTCACCTAGAGGTTACCTAAAGTGTAAGTGGAAAGATAAGACCACTTGTGGCAAAGCAAAGTCACAGTAAGTAGCCTTAGGAATGCTGCTTTCAGGGTGCCTCAGTGGCTCAGTCGGTTGAGCGTCTGGCTTCGGCTCAGGTCATGATCTCATGGTTCATGGGTTCGAGCCCCACATTGGGCTCTGTGCTGACAGCTCAGAGCCTAGAGCCTGCTTTGGATTCTGTGTCTCCCTCTTTCTCTGACCCTCCCCTGCTCACACTGTCTCTATCTCTCAAAAATAAATTAAAAAAAAAAAAAGAATGCTGCTTTCAAAGAGCTAGGAAAGACTGAAGACAGTTCAAAGGGGGAAAAAACTCCAGTAGAGTGAATGTCAAAAATAATTAATAAAACATGCTCAGGTATCAACAAAGTTGGGCAATGATATTCAATGGTTGAGTTTTGTTTGTGTTGAAGAATCATCCAGCCATGGGTGTGATTCTCATATTTTTATTCTGATAATAGGAGATATCATGAATGTCAAGAGGGGTCAAATCATAATATGCGCCCAAAACTTTCTCAGGCGGTAATTCAAGAGACTCCCCTAAAACAAACCCTATTTGGCCCAGTGCTTGTGAAGATTGCTTCTCACAGGGAGAAACACAAACATGAGGAAAACAAACACAGTGGTCTAATGTGATCTGTTTGACAAAACTGTTGAGAAAGAATTTTGTTTTAAATCTGAACACCGGTGTAAGACCAGAAAACAAAAACATCTAGGGAGGTTTTTAATTACACTGCTCGATTCGGCGAATAGGTGTTGAACATCAACTCTTTTCGGACACTAAGGACCCAAGACCAAATAGAACATGATCTCGTTCAAAGTTATTTGCAATACAGTGATAAGGACGCGGTGGACAAGATGACAATCAACTAACAGTCAGCAGAGCTGGGCTAGAGGTTCACCTCAGGAGCCAAGGGAACATAGAGTTTCACTAGAAAGCACCACAGACCTCTTTTTAAAAGACAGTAATGCTTAATTGGTCTCTGAAGACCAACAGACAAAGAACATCTCAGCAGAGGGAATGACACATGGGAAGATGTGTGGAAGCAGGAATTGCCCTCTGGAAAATACTGGAGGCTTAGAATGGCTGGGGGGCTAGGTCATAAGGCTAGAGAACTAAGTAGTAGGCAGCTCGGAGTGACCCTGGGTGCCATCCTGGTAATACTGGTGAGTCTGGGAGAACCAGCAACACTTAGGTGTGCCCTTCAGAAAGACCACTCTGTCTTAGTCCCATGGTGAATGGGCTGAAGTAAGGGCAGCAACAACAGCTGGCAGGAGCAGTAAGGAAAACGTGGCCACAATTTAAGTGAGGGACGAAGACATCAGAGCTTGGGAATGCAGGAATGATGCAGTTCTAATGGGTGGCAAGGCCTAGGACATGACAGGACTGAGACACTGGTGCACTAGAATCAATTGGGGGATGGACCCTAGCAATTTGTAACCAATATTAGCAACAAGTTGGCAATCGATTTCATTATCTTCATAAACTAGAGAGGATTGAAGGCTATCCCTGCAAAAATGTCAGTTTCATGTTTCACTCTGCTTCCCTGAGTGGAAGAAGGACTTGGTGAGCCCATAATAACTGGTAAACACCATCTCTGAGCAAGGCATGTGAGCATGCAGCAGTGCAGGATGGGAACACACACCCTCCCTCTAGGAGCGTGCAGATGCCGGCAAGGGGCCACCGATTATACACCGCACGGGTCAGGAATCAAGTTCACCTCACCCCAGCCCTTCTCATCTGCGTTCCAGCACATCACTAAGTGGAAGGAAAGGCAGCCATACCTCAGCCCTCTTCTTCCTCTAACCTCAAGGGGGAGAACTCTGGCAGACACCAAGGAAGGTGATCTTTAGGACCCCAAAATCCAGTCCTCTGTCATCAGAGGCTTCTAGGACAGGAACAACATATGTAGTAACCCTTTTCTTCCTCCTGCTGCTGGATCCCTTCTTTTCCTTGGGATTCGTATCAAGAGATGGGAACTATGGGTGACTTCGGCTTGGGAAACAGGTAGCCTTACCTTGAAAGGCCAAGCTGGGCCAGGGAGGGATTCTCAAGAAAGGATGTCAGGATGGAGCTGGAGGTTCCCCAAGTCTCAGGGAAGAGTAGGGGGGAGGAGAGGATACAAAGTGATTTCTCAAGGTTCCTGCAAATTCTAGATCAGCTCACCAGTAAGGAAAGAAGGTGAGCTTCTGTTCAACACTGAGTTCTGGACTATAAAAACACAGAGCACATGGCTCAGGTTCCTTTGGTCACGTTGTAGTCCCTCAAGCACAGGGTGCAAACACACAGTCTGGTTCTGCACCCAGACATCTGACTAACACAGGCAAGGTCTAGAGGACAGGCAGTATAATACTGAGGAACAGGAAACTAAAATGTTCGAAAGGCCCTGGAAGGATTTACAAAAAAATATTAAGTAGCAGTTCTTTCCACGTGGCAGGATTTCGAGTAATTTTAAAATCTTCTTCTCTTTGGGACACCTGGGTGGCTCAGTCAGTTTAGGGTCCAACTTCAGCTCAGGTCATGATCTCACAGTTCATGAGTTCAAGTCTACATCAGGCTCTGTAAGAACAGCTCAGTTCCTGGAGCCTGCTTCGGATTCTGTGTCTCCCTCTCTGCCCCTCCCCCAATTGCATTCTGTCTCTCTCTCTCAAAAATAAACATTAAAAAATGTTAACAAATAAAATCTTTGTTCATTGGAAACTTCTACAATGAATATGCTTTCCATTACTGATAATAGAAATTAAATTTATTTAAAACATTTCATTATTTATTATTATCATGCTAGACAAAGAACTCTGTGTTAAAAATCTGATACCAATCCACATATATATGATGTATATGAGTACATAAAAAAAAGCAGATGCAAAGTGATGAATCTATGATAGGAAGTAAAGATTAGAAAGTAGCAAGTCACAATTGAAGACACTGCCCATTCTATAGCTCAAAGATATGTCAAACCCAACCAGATGCTACTGAAGAGGTGAGAATGTACTGGAATGTAAATTCCCATGCATAAGTTCTGACATGCTAGAATCCAATTTCACACACTGAAGGATAGGTCAGCTTCCTTAGATGTAAGAGCTACCACAGAAAATCAGCAGCTCAAGGACTAACAAAAATGAGTTCAAAACTGGGAGAGAATAAAATAATAATGGTTAAATAAACTCTGGTCTATTCACACAATGGAATGTTACTCAGCAATAAAAAAAAAAAATACAAACTATCAACACACAAAATACCCCAGATAGATCTAAAGGGCATTATGCTTAAAAAAAAAATTACTCTCTAAAGGTTACAAAATACATGCTTTCATTTACATAAAATCCCCAGTATGATAAAACTACAGAGACAGAAAGAGATTAGGAGCACCAAGGCCTGCAAATGTAAAGGACCAGCACAAGGGGGCTACTCCATGGCCAGCGAACAGTTCTACATCTCAACTGTGTTGGTGGTTACACAGAGTAACACTGAACAGAACTAAACACACACACACACACACACACACACACACACAGATACACACGAGTGTATGTAAAAATGGTAAAAACCAAAGAAGATCTGCAGTCTACTTAACACCATTGTACCAAACTCAATTTCATGGTTTGATATCATACACTGGCGGTATAATACGTACCAGTGGGGAAAGCTGAAGGAAGGATACACAGGACGCTACACACTATTTTTGCAACTTTCTGTGAGTCTATACTTATTTCAAGATACAAAAAATTTTAAACATGTCTAAATTGGTACATGAATTCTATACACATATTTTATCCTCCTTCTTTAGCAAATGGGACATTTCTCATAAAATAATAATATTATGGATAAGGGTGATCACTAAATAAATTTAGTACTATAGCATAAGAAATGCTCCTTTAAGAACTGGTGTGTAAGAACAAACATGAAAATAAAGGAGACAGATACAAAATGTGCCCACTATAGAAGTGGCCAAACAAAATTAGTTAACTGGAACATAACTATATTTTTTAAATTATATAATGTACCAATCCTTCTTATTTCTGAAATTATCCACATATAAAATCCTTATAGTTGTGGTTTTATTTCTGTACATGAAAGCAAAGTATATATATCACTTCTCCTCAGAGACGGTGGGTAGCAATGAATATACATTTTTGAAAGAGTACATTTCCCTTTACAACGGAAGCTTGTAAAGAGAACACTGGATGGTACAGCAGTAGTAGAGGGCTTCACGGTGAAGTCGGGACTGAGAAAAGCTGAGGGACAGAGACCTGGCCTGCCCCGCCCCCCCGCCCCATAGCAGTGAGGATACAGGGAGCAGAGACGTGCGCAGAGACTTGCCAGAGAGCAGGTGCTCAGGCTGTGTCTGCAGGACCACAGTGAGACCCTGAGAGAGTCAGACAGGCAGCAAGCATTTGATGGAGAATTTTCATATTAGCCTGCAGAAAGCAAAATGGAAATAGAGACATCTTATTGAAACTCAAGCTCCACCTCAGAAGCAGTGTCCTACCCCAACCCTACACACAGTCTGCACGTGGTTCTCACCTTGGCCCTTCTGCTACATCCTGGGAAGGGGAAGAGCAGGAGGCCCTGTGGGCCACAGGAGAAAGGGACCTCTAAGAGGTTGCTGGGCTCCTCTGGGGAACTTCTGGGGAATCAATTACTGGTGCATTCCAAAGCACAGTTTTGCATTGACATTGGTAGACAATAGGTTCTGTTCCTAAACTTTAATTCCCAGTTTCTCAACATTGTATGTTTATAAGAAGTATTGGTAGTAACCCTGAGACTAGTTTGTCTTTTTTTTTCTTTTAAAACATTTTTAAGGTGTATTTTTAAGAGAGAACAAGAGAGAGCAAGTGCAAGCAGGGCAGGGGCAGCATGAGATGGAGATACAGAATCTAAAGCAGGTTCCAGGCTCTGAGCTGTCAGCACAGAGCCCCACTTAGGGCTCAAACTCACCAGCTGTGAGATCATAACCTGACCTTAAGTCGGACGCTTAACCAATTGAGCCACTCCGGTGCCCCATAGACTAGTTTAATTTCATTTTCATCATTTATGAGGCCCCAATTCTTTTAGAATTAATCTTGATAGAGACTATAGATGCTGGCAAGGGTGTGGAGAGATGGGCACCCTCCTACACTGTTGGTGGGAATGTAAACTGGTGCAGCCGCTCTTGAAAACAGTGTGGAGGTTCCTCAAAAAACTATCCATGGAACTCCCTTATGACCCAGCAATAGCACTGCTGGGGATTTACCCAAGGGATACAGGAGCGCTGATGCATAGGGGCACATGTAACCCAATGTTCATAGCAGCACTGTCAACAATAGCCAAAACATGGAAAGAGCCTAAATGTCCATCATCTGATGAATGGACCAAGATGTGGTATATATATACAATGGAGTATTACACGGCAATGAGAAAGAATGAAATCTGGCCATTTGTAGGAAAGTGGATGGACCTCGAGGGTGCCATGCTAAGCGAAATAAGTCAGGCAGAGAAGGACATATACCATATGTTTGCACTCATAGGTCTAACAGGAGAACAGGAGAAACCTAATGGAGGACCATGGGGAAGGCAAGAGGGAAAGAGAGTTGGGAAGAGAGAGGGATGCAAAACTTGAGAGACTATTGAATACTGAACACGAACTGAGGGTTGAAGGGGAAGGGGGAGGGGGGAGAAGAGGTGGTGGTGATGGAGGAGGTCACTTGTGGGGAAGAGGACTGGGTGTTA
>NC_043717.1:18134459-18152622 GCF_006229205.1 Suricata suricatta
GGTCTATGTGTCTGTTTTTGTGCCAATACCAAACTGTCTTGATAATGACAGCTTTGTAGTAGAGGCTAAAGTCTGGGATTGTGATGCCTCCCGTTTTGGTTTTCTTCTTCAATATAACTTTGGCTAAACGGGGTCTTTTGTGGTTCCATACGAATTTGAGGATAGTTTGTTCTAGCTTTGAGAAGAATCAGCAATCAGACAACAAAAAGAAATAAGAGGCATCAGAATTGGCAAGGAAGAAGTCAAACTTTCCCTTTTTGCAGATGACATGATACTCTACATGGAAAACCCAATCGACTCCACCAGAAACCTTCTAGAACTGATCAGTGAATTCAGTAAAGTCGTAGGGTACAAAATCAATGTACAGAAATCAGTTGCATTCCTATACACCAAAAATGAAGCAGCCGAAAGAGAAATTAAGAAACTGGTCCCATTCACAATTGCATGAAAAACCATCAAATACCTAGGAATAAACCTAACCAAGGATGTCAATCGAGTATTTGAATCTGTTCTGGTGCTGGTATCTCCTACTTAATCCCACATCTTGAATCCTAAGAGCACTTTTCAAGAAAATGTTTTCTACTCAGAAAACAACTCCACAGAAAATGAGTGGCAATAAACCACAGATTTAGGTCAGGGGCAAGGAAACCAACAGGAAAAGAGATATACAATTTTATTTTCCCACTTTGAGTAATTCAGCTTCAAACAAGCCAAAGTCTCTTGAAATCAGATATCCTATAGCAGGTCCTATTCCACATTCCAGAAAGAAAACACAGAAAATAACTGCTACATACGTCATATTATACCCAGGGAAATGGTGTGGTGTTGTTCCTCAGCAGTGCTTCTCAAACTTATGCTTGTGTCAGAATCACCTGGAAAGCTGATAAAGAACACAGAGGCCCAGTTTTTGTTCAAGTGAGGTGGGCAGGGCCTGGGCCTTGGTATTCTACCAGGTTCACGGATGATTTTTATATCTGCCAAAGTCTGAGAACAGAATCCAGGATTCTAGATTCTGGTGACTGGTAGAGAAGAGTCTGGGACAGCAAAGGAGCTCTTTTTGCTGACATAAGCTTCACACAATCCAGCTACACCCCCCACCTCGGTGTGTGTGTGTGTTTATCCCGGCTCGCATCAGCCCCACATTAAGTACAGTTTACCATCTGTACCTGTAAGCTCGATCTTGCCCAGGGCTGTGTCTCCAAAACGGAACCCAATGTCTATACATAATAATTACAATATAAATATTTGTGGAATGAATGAATTGATGGAAATCTACTAGCATTAAAATCACAGAATAGGAGTGTTGAGGATAGTACTCAATCATCTCTAACTCCAAATAGCATATATTTCAAATACTGAAACAGTTTTTCAGTGTGTGTGGCCACTCCAGGGGTTACTGCCTTTCAGTACCAAGGAACTGATTGAATGACTAGTTAGCGATGCTGGATTCTGAGCCTGCATTATCTCTTTCAGTAGGGAACCTGGGTACATATTAACTTCCTAGGGTCTCCTTAACTTCTCCCTAAAACATGGATTATTCTATTACTCACCCACCACATAAGGGGTATTTGAAGTAATCAATTAATGACCTGGCCATTTAAAAAAATACCAAGTGCTTTTCAAATGTTTATTATATAATCCTGGTTCTAATAATGTTGCTACAGGAATTTCTTTCGTTGAATTACATCTTGTTTAAATGTAAAAGAATGACCTTTAAATCATGAAACAAATGGATTTCTATACACTTTTAACAAGTGTAATTTTTTCATAACTGGAAATAATCCAGTCTAAATAATCAAATACAGGAAATGGATGCAAAAATGGCAGCATGCTGTCTCTGAACATGGCTTCTACTAACTAACAGAGCAGTTCCCAGCTCTCATGCCACACAGGCATGACTGTCCACCATTGGTGACACTGTGTGGGGGTGATTTAAGGGCATGGGATTAAAAAAAAACAAGATTGGTGCTTGCTTCCAGCATGGAGAGTCACTGAACTAAATGAAGCTTCATTTTCTTCATCTCTAAAATGGAGAAAATAATCGTATACTCCTTAATGGGTTATCAGAAGAGATCACAAAAGCGCTGAGCTTAACACCTGACACAAAAGAAGTGTTCAGTAAACGTTATACTGTTGTTACTGTCACTTTTCCATGGCAATTAGTGTCTGGGGCTTAGATGGGATAAGTAGTCTATCCCTCCGCCTGTTAGCTCTCACCCACCATATCACAACACCGTCTAGGGCAGTTCCATCCTAACGGCCTGAACTGTTAGGAAACACTTTCTGTAAATGGTTAACACTTGTACTAGATCTGAAAAGATGAGTGAGTTCAACCAAAGAGCCTCAGCTTTCACACTCATCCATCAAGGAGTACTGAGGACCCCCGGAGCAGAACATGGCCACCTATATGGATTTCCTGTGAGTGAGAAAACTTAATTATAACATGGGCTTGTCCAGAATGCCTTGCTGAGCCACTCTAACATTCCTACCAATCTTCAAGCTTAGCTAGCTTTCTATACTTCCCGGGCATATTTGTGTGCCTGTGCATGTAATAAATGAAGAGAAAATTCTGGTAGCTAATCCCTTTATGTTTTACACAGACTCAAAGACCTTTGAATCTATAGCAGCAGGAAACCTTTCCATTTTCAATATGGGCCTGCCATTTGTCCAAAACTAGCTTCTGGAGCACCACCTTTTCTCCATGGCCCTTCTCTACCACACAAGGATCTTCCCAACAGTCCTTCACGGCAGCATAAGCAACAATAAGTGCTACTTGCTAGGTGCCTATTATGAGCCAAGCACTTTACATACAATCCCTTGAGGTATATATAATTATCCCATTTCACAGATGAAGAAATCAAAGGCTCTGAGGGGTTAGGTAACTCGCCCAAGGTCACACAGTTGGTAAAGCTGAGGCAGGGTCTGAACTGAGACCTGTTTGGCACCGCAGCAAGGACCTCTTCTCTCCCTCGTGCTTGTGGCAGGGTAGGCAAGGATGTTTTGCTTTGAAATATGTTTGAAGCATTTTTTAGCCCACCATGTTGTGCTCACGTCACTCTGTTTCACCATGGCCACATAAGCATAAATTGCTATGGAACCTGCTATCCCCGGGCTGGGCTTACATCCAGCTCTGAGCTGCACTGGGAAGGGGGGGGTGCAGAGGGGAGCAGTGCTTCTATTAAATTAATATGCTCCAACACGAGTGCATCATTCCAGTCACCTGAGAATAGGAAAAGCCTTATCAAGAACTCGCTATTCATTTCAAGCCACTTTAATCCCCTCTGGTTTGATGCAAATTCATTTCATTAATAATTAACAGTACTTGGCAATGCTTTCCTTCAGACCCAGTTCTCGGTCAGCATTCCACTTTGCTGAACTTGAAAGAAATGAGGGTTGAACCAAAGGAGGAAAGAAAATGAGAGAGCCAGGATCTAGCATTAACCCACCCACCCCAAACCCCTATGGAAAAGGCAAGTGAACTATTGAAGCAACAGACATTGGCATTATCTGTGAGACAGTTTGGATGATCCTTGTAGTTCATCTTCTTAATATTACATCTTTAATGAGCTCATCCATGCTTTGATAGTGTGGCTTTAAACCTTCCTTTGGGTAGATATTATAGATCAGTGATTCTCAGCCTTGGTCAGGAATGAGAATCACCCCTACAGCTTAAAAAAAATCACATAAAACCTAAAGCTTAACATCCACATACTTTGTGACCCAGCAGTTCCACTCCTAGGCATATGCCCTGCAGAAATACACATGTGCATGCACTTAAAGATGTATTAGGATGCTCAAAGCAGCACACAGTAGCCCCAAACTGGAAGCCACCCAAATGCCCACAAACAATAGAATGGGAAAAACATTTTCACACAATGGAATAATATACAGCATGTGAATGAATGATACACAACTACACACAACAGAATGGAAGAATCCCTTATACATAATATTGAGGATAAAGGCCAGACACAGAGGAGCGTGAGCTGCATGATTGTATCTTTTAAATAAACACCCCACCCCAAACAGGCAAAACACATCGGTGGGATTAGAAGTCAGGAGGGTGATAGGAGCTGGGGATCAGTGACTGGAAAGGGCTTCTGGGCTGCTGATCCTGTTCTGTTTCTTGATCAGGGCATTAGTTACTTGAATGTGTTTACTTGTGAAAATCCAATCTGCATACTTAGGATGTGTATGTCCTTTCTGAGTACATATCACCCCCAAGTATAAAGTTGAAAATTTACACACATAAGCCTATGGCCTCCAGCCCCGAAGCCTCCACACCCTCCTCCACACATACACACACGCCCACTTACTTCCCCTGGGGAGCCAAGTTCAGCAGCATTGGGGCCCTCACACACCCTTTTGTGAAGGTTCTCCAAAAATTCGACACAACCAGTGTCATTTGAATATCCTTAGCTTTTGCTGGCCTTCCAGCAGCTGTAGTCAATGTTGGTGGGAAAACAATAGAAATCCATTACCAAATGTATATTAAAATGTGGGAACTGAAAAAATCAAGTCAATTTACTGAGCAAAAGTATCAACTTAGAATATTGTAAAGCTCCTCATTTTCAGCTTTCCAAAACAGATCCATGGAGGAACTTGAGTATTTTTGCTACTGGGGCCCTAATGAAGTTCACATAGCCTGTCCTTTTTCCTAGGAACAGTCACACAACAGTAACAGTGTAACACTCATGCAAAGCATTGCTTTAAATAATTTATATAGATTTACACACTTACACATCATAACATTATTTGAAGGAGGAATCCGTCCTACAAATGAGGAAACTGAGGCACAGAAAGTTTAAATAACATGCACACGGCCATGCTGCCAGTAAGCCAGAGAATCATGATTTGAACTCTAATAGTTTGGCTTTAGAACTCATGCTCTTATCTACTTCACTATATTCCTGTATATCCTATGGTGTTTCGTATCTTCTCCCCATTTTAAATGGATTATATTTAATGCATTTATGATAAGTGGCAAGCTATGTCCACTTGAACATTGGCATCTCTGCAGAAAATCACATGTGAAATGAATGAGATCAGTAATACAAGTTTCACATTAACCCTTTATTCCCGGCTGTATTTAGAGATCATTGACATATAACATGTAGTTTAAGGTGTACAGCCTGATGATTTGATATACAGAACACAAATTGTTTACCACAAGAAGGTTAGTTAGTATCTTCATCCTCTCACATAATTACCATTTTATTATGGTCCTAACATTTAAGATTTACACTCTTAGCAACTTTCCAGTACACACACACACACAGAGTATAGTTAATTATAATCACCACATACTACTCTGCATTAGATCCCCAGAACTTATTCATCTTATAGCTTGAAGTCTATAACCTGTGACCCCAAGCCGCTGGTAACCACTTCCACTCTACTCTCTGTTTTTCTAACTCAGCAGTTTTAGATTTCACATAGAAGTGAGAACACACAGCATTTGTCCTTTTCTGACTTAATTTCACTTAGCATAATGCACTCAAGGTCCATCCATATTGTCTCAAAAGGCAGTATTTCCTTCATTTTTCTGGCTGAATAATATACCGCTGTAAATATATACCAAATTTGCTTTATCCATTTATCCAGTGATGGACACTTGTTTCTATGTCTTGACTACCATGAATAATGAATATTTACAAATAAATATTCAAGACGGCAATTTCACTTTCTTCGGACATATACTCAGAAGTAGGATTGCTGGATCATATGATAGTTCTATTTTTTTTAAGTTTATTCATTTATTTTGAGAGCCAGAGAGAGAGCGCGAGCGAGCAAGCGAGCGACCGTAAGCAGGGAAGGAGCAGAAGGGGAGGAAGAGAAAGAGACTCCCAAGCAAGGCTCTGCACTCTCAACATGGAGCCCAGTGCAAGGCTCAATCCCACAAACTGTGAGATCATGACCTGAGCCGAAACCAAGAGTAAGAGGCTTAACCAACTGAGCCACCCAGGCTCCCCATGATAGATCTATTTTTAATTTTCTGAGGAACCTTCGTAACGTTTTCTAAAGTGGCTGCATCAATTTGCATTTCCACCAATAGTGCACAAGGGTTCCCATTTCCCCACATCCTGGCCAACACTTGTTGTCTCTTGTCTTTTTGAGAATAGCCATTCTACAGGTGTGAGACGATATTTCACTGTGCTTGTGATTAGCATTTCCTTGGTGATTAGTGATGTTGAACATATTTTCATGTACCTGTTGGCCATGTGTAGGTCTTCTTTGGAAAATGTCTTTTCAAATCCTTTGTCTATTTTTTAATCAGACTGGGTTTTTTTGCTTGCTATTGAGTTGTATGAATTCCTTATACAATTTGATGTTAACCCCTTATCAGATAGATGGCTTGCAAATATTTTCTCCTCTTCTGCCTTTTCATGTTGCTGATTGTCGTTCTGTTGTACAGCAGCTTTTTAGCTTTATGCAGTTCCATTTGTTTATTTTTGCTTTTATTGCTTGCACTTCTGGTGTTAGATTCAAAAAAACTGTTGCCCAGACCAATGCCAAGAAGCCTTTCCCCTATGTTTTCTTCTGGTACTTTTACTGATTTCAGTCTTACATTAAGTCTTTAATGCATGTCTAGTTAATTTTTGTGAGTGGTATAAAAGAGGGGTCAAATTTCATTCTTTTACATGTGAATATCTAGTTTTCTCAACACCATTTATTGAAGACACTATCCTTTCCCCATTGTGTGTTCTTGGCACCCTTGTCAAAATGTAAATGACCATACACATATGGATTTACTTCTGCCTCTCTATTCTGTTCCACTGGGCTATGTGCCTGTTTTTATGCCAGTACCATAGAGTTTCCATTACTATAGCTTTGTAACAATTTTGAAATTAGGAAGTGTGATGCTTCCAGCTTTGTTTTTTCTCCAGATTTCTTTGGCAATTCAAGGTCTTCTCTTTTTCCATAAAAATTTTAGGATTTTTTTCCTATTTCTGTAAAAAAATGCTATGGGAATTCTGATAGGGATTTCTTTGAATCTATAGGTGGCTTTGGGTAGGATGGACATACTTGCAATATTAATTCTGCTGATCCATGAACACAAGGAATCTTTCCATTTATATATGTCTTCAATTTCTTTAATCAATGCCCTATAATTTTCAGTGTACAGATCTTTTGATCACATCCTTGGTTAAATCTGATGCTATTTTACCCAAAAATAATAAAATACTTAGGAATAAATTGAACTAAGGATGTGATTAGGTTTTTATATTTTTTTTTCAGATAGTTCATTGCTACTGTACAGAAATGCAACTAATTTTCTATGTTGATGTGGTTTCCTATGACTTCACTGAATACTTTCATTAATTCTAATAGTTTTTTGGTAGAGTACTTCAGGTTTTCTATGTATAAGATCACATCACTTACAAACACAGACAATTTTACTCCTTCCTCTCTGATTTGGATGCCTTTCTTTCTTTTTCTTGGTTGATTGCTCTGGCTAGGACTCCCAGTATTATGCTGAATAGGAGTGATAAGAGTGAGCACTCCTGTCTTCTTCCCGATCTTAAAGGAAAATCTTTCAACCTTTCACCCCTGGGTATCATGGTAGTGTAGGCATGCTATATATGGCCTAATTATGTTAAGGTATGTTTCTTCTACACACAATTTGTTTAGAGATTATATCATGAATGGATGTTGACTTCTGTCAAATGCTTTTTCTGTATCTATTGAGATGACCATATGATTTTTATCTTTCATTCTCTTAATGTATATAATTACCCCTACTCTCTTTTGTTTTTCCATCCTACCACTTTGAGCCTATAGGCATTCCTAAAGCTGAAGTGAGTCTCTTGAAGGCAGCATGTAGTTGGGGCTTGTTTTTTATTCTATTCAGCTATCCCTTTGATTAGACAATTTTATTCATTTACATTTAAAATAATTATTAACAGATAAAGACTTACGAATGTCATCTTATTAATACTTTTCTGCTACTTACACAGTTCTCTTGTTCTTTTCCTCCTCTTTCATTGTCTTCTTTGTGAATTGATGTTTTTCCAAATTGGTATGCTTTGTATCCCTTCTCTTTGTCTTTTGTTTATCTATTGCAGGTTTTGCTTTGTAGTTATCATGAGGCTTATAAAAAATCTTACAGATATTACAGTTTATTTTAAACTGATAAAACTTAACTTTGATCACAAAAACTCTATCCTTTTACAACCCACCCCATATTTTGTTTTCGATGTCATAATTTACCACTTTTTATATTGTATGTATATTCATTGACAAATTACTGTAGCTATTATTATCTTTAATACTTTTGTCCTTTAAACTTTTATGCTACAGTTATGTTGTTAACATATCACCATACTAGAGTATTAGGTATTCTGAATTTTACTCTATAATTACCTTTACCAGTATGTTTTATATTTTCATATGTTTTATGTTACTAATTAGCGTTTTTTCGTTTCTGTTTGCCAAACTGGCATTTCTTACAAATTAATTACCTTTACCAGTATGTCTTATATTTTCATGTTTTATGTTACTAATTAGCATTTTTTCGTTTCTGTTTGCCAAACTGGCATTTCTTGCAAAACATGTCTAGTGGAGATAACTTCTCTCAGTTTTAGTTTGTTTTGGGAAAGTCTTTAACTCTCCCTCATTCCTGAAAGACACATTTGTAGGGTGAATTATTCTTGGGGGGTTGTTTGGTTTTTTTCTCTCGGAATTTGGAATATATCATCCAATTCTCTCCTAGCCTGCAAGGTTTCCTCAGAGAAATCCACTGATAGCCTTATATGGTTCCTTTATTGTGAGAACCTTTTTTTTTTCTTGCTACTTTAAAACTTTTCTATTTGCCTGAATTTAGACAGTTTTAGTATGATATATCTTGGAGGGGCACCTGAGTGGCTCAGTTGGTTAAGTAGCCAACTCCTGATTTCAGCTCAAGTCATTATCTCATGGGTCATGAGTTCAAGCCCCACATCAATCAGCCTCTGCATTCACTGCACAGAGCCTGCCTCAGATTCTTTGTCTCCCTCTTTCCAGCCCTCTCCCAACTGCTCTCTTTCTCTTCCCCTCTCTCAAAAATAAATAAATGTTTAAGAAATTAAAAAGAAAATAATGTGTCTTGAAGAACATCATTTGGGGTTGAAAGTTTGGCCTGACCTGTGAGATACATGAACTTGAATGTCCAAATCACTCCCCAGATTTGAGAAGTCCTTATCCATTATTTATTTAAATAAGCTTTGTGCTGGGGCACCTGAGTGGCTCAGTCAGTTAAGCATCCGAATTCAGCTTAGGTCATGATCTCACAGTTCATAGGATCAAGCCCTGCATTGAGCTGTGTACTGACAGCTCAGAGCCTTAATACTGCCTCAGATTCTGTGTCTCCCTCTCTCTCTGACCCTCCCTTGCACACACTCTGTCTGTCTCTCTCTCTCAAAAACAAATAAACACTAAAAAATATTAAATAAGCTCTGTGCCCCTTTTTCCTGCTCTTCATTTTCCAGGATTCGAATGATGCATACACTATTTCTTTTAATAGTGTCCTTTAATCCACAAAGACTTTCTTCACTCTTTTTCATTCTTTTTTTCCTTTTGCTCATCTGCTAAACAATTTCAATTGATCTGCTTTCAAGTTCACTTTATTTTTTTAGAGAGAGCATGAGTAGGGTGAGGGACAGAAGGGGAGAGAGAAAGAGACAGAGGGGAGAGAGGGAGAGAGAGTGAGAGTGAGTGAGAGAGAGAGAGAGAGAGAGAGAGAGAGAGAGAGTCCCAAGCAGGCTCCATGTTCAGCACAAAGCCCAAAATAGGGCTTGATCCCACAAACCTGAGATCATGACCTGAACCAAAATCAAGAGTTGGATGTTCAACCGATTGAGCCACCCAGGCGCCCCTCAGGTTCACTAATTCTTGCTTCTACTTGATTGAGTCTCCTAGTGAATCTCTCTATTGAACTCTATTTTTCAACTCTAGGATTTCTGTTTGCTTACTTTTAATGGTTTCTATTTCTTTGTTAAACTTTTCATTTTATTCATGCATCGCTTTGCTAATTTCACTTGGTTGTCTGTTTCCTTGTAGTTCATGGAATTTCTTTAGGAGGATTATTCTGAATTATTTGTCAGAAAATTCATAGAAACTAATAGGCAACCAACAGAATGGGAAGAGATAGTAGCAAATGGCATGTCAGATAAAGGGCTAGTATCCAAAATCTACAAGGAACTCACTAAATTCTATGCCTGAAAAACAAATAATCCAGTGAAGAAATGGGCAGAAGACACGAACAGACACTCTTCCAAAGAGGACATCCAGATGGCCAACAAGCAATGAAACGATGCTCAACATCACTCATCATCAGGGAATACAAATCAAAACCACACTGAGATACCACCTCGGTTAGAGTGGCTAAAATGAACAAATCAAGAGACTATAGATGCTGGCAAGGGTGTGGAGAGATGGGCACCCTCCTACACTGTTGGTGGGAATGTAAACTGGGGCAGCCTCTCTGGAAAACAGTGTGGAGATTCCTCAAAAATCTATCTATAGAACTCCCTTATGACCCAGCAATAGCACTGCTAGGGATTTACCCAAGGGATACAGAAGTGCTGATGCATAAGAGCACATGTACCCCAATGTTCATAGCCCCACTGTCAACAAGAGCCAAATATAGACCGAGCCTAAATGTCCATCACCTGATGAAAGGATCAAGAACATGTGGTATATATATACAATGGAGTACTACATGGTAATGAGAAAGAATGAAATCTGGCCATTTGTAGCAAAGTGGATGGACCTTGAGGGTGTCATGCTAAGTGAAATAAGTCAGGCAGAGAAGGACAGATACCATATGTTTGCACTCATAGGTCTAACAGGAGAAACCTAACAGAGGTTCATAGGAAGGGGAGGGGAGAAAGAGAGTTGGGGAGAGGGACACACATCATGAGAGACTACTGAATACTGAAAACGAACTGAGAGCTGAAGGGGGAGGGGGAGAGGGAAACGGGGTGATGGTCATGGAGGGGGGCACTTGTGGGGAGAAGCACTGGGTGTTATATGGAAAACAATTTGACAATAAACTATTATTTAAAAAATAAAAACAAAAACAAAAACAAAGAAAATTCATAGATCTCCTTTCCTTAACGTCAGCCATTGGAGTTTCCTTTATTGGTGTCACATTTCCTTGATTATTCACCACCATTGTGGCCTTGTACTAGTATCCATACATTCGAGGACATAAAAACTCTTTTGATCTTTACAGACTGGCTAGGCAGGGAAAACCCTTCACCAGTCAGCTTGTCCAGAGTCTCTGGGTGGACCATCTGGTGGTGCCAGTGGCAGCTTTGCTGCTGAAGTCCTTGGGCAGGCAGGTCTGGTGCCTGGGTCAGCCAGTGGACAGGCCTGGTGCATGGATACACAGGGACCAGGTTTACTGTGTCCATGGAGTGTCGCTAGGCCTGCCAGAGAGCCTGGGTTTATAGGTGCCCACCTGGATCCTGTGTTTACAGGGGATGACTGGGAACCTGCAGCTACAGGAACTGCCCAGACCTGCAGAAGCTACCTTATGCTGAAATACGCCAGGAGCCTGGTGGCAATGGGGTCACCCAGGGTCTTGGCAACTGGCCAGCATCAGGGTAACTGGGAGCCTGGGTTCATAGGAATCCAGTGGGAGCCTGGGGTTGCAAAGGTTGCCTGGCAACCTGAGTTTGCAAAAGGCCATTGGGAGCCTGGGGGCCATAGGAGCTGCCTGGGGCCAGTAGAATCCGCTGGTGCAATGATGCGCCAGGGGTCTGGATTCACTGAAGCCTGGGACAAAGACACAACCCAGGGCCATCAGAGCAACCTGGGGCCACAGTAGCTACTAGCAGTGGTTGGAACCAGTGTGTAACATGGTGAGATGGGGGCCTAGTTTTCCAGAAGGCTACTGGAAACCTACATCAGGTCTTCAAATGCTGGAAGAAACAGGCAGGTCAACCATGAAAAAGATTCCCTGATCTCAAGGACATTCATTTTATTTCAAAGTTTATTTATTTACTTGAAAGAGAGAGAGCACCTGCGAGCAGGGCAAGGGCAGAGAGATAGAGACAGAGAAAGAGAATCCCAAGCAGACACTATACTCTCAGCCCAGAGCCCAACACAGGGCTCAAAGTAACGTACCATGAGCTCATGACCTGAACCAAAATCTAGAGTCAGCTGCTTAGCCAACTTAGCCACCCACGAGTCTGAGCAAGGACATTCATCTAAGTGTAGTTATTCATTCATTAGCAAACTGTGAATGAGCTCCTCTGTGGTAGCCATTGTACTGATGCAGTGGACCTAATGGTGAGTGCAGTCAAGGGCAAGGTCCACGCCTCCTGGACCTCCTCATCCAACAGGCAGACACTGATTCAACAGCAGAGGAGCTGATCATAGGTCCTCTGATACTTTTGAGTGATCATAGCACTACAGAAATATATAAGATGGCAAAGTATCCTTGTTAGGGAGATCAGGGAATGCTTCCTTAAAGAAGTGATGATGACATGAAATCTGAAGAATGAGTAGGAGGCAAAAGGGAAGGTGGGTGGGGCTATAGAAAGAGCTTAATATGCATGCATAAATAACTGTAATGCAAATCAGAATGAACAAGTACTATAATAGACATAAAAAGCACAATAGAACCTCGGGATCTTTTTCCTTTTTCATTATATAAATCACATAAAATGATCATATTTCAAGTATGAACCCAGAAACCCTTGCATTAGGTTTGTAATTGGTCTCAAAAGCCTGGAACACAGGAAGACAAAAACCCTGCAGGATGGGAATGTGAAATAGTACTTTCAAGTGAGCAAATGTTGAAAGATTCAATACATCAAAATGAAAAGGGAAATAATGGTATTTATCTTTTCTGAAGAAAACTAGCAACAAAGAAGGAAAAAGAAAAGACCAAGATGCTAAAATAATCAGTCACAGAAGTTATGCCTACAACCCTGTGGGCCAGAACCTCCCTACTTCCCCACCCACCACTGCTGTGGTTAGCTCTATCAGAAAAGGAAGGACATTTCATTAGGCCAAAAGACCTCACGTAGTATCTGAAGAATTTGGTTAAGTGCAAGTTCTGAGACTGCTTGATAGGCTCAAAATAAATCCAGAAGGAAAGAATGAAGAGTCTTTGCAAATCTAAACCAGCTCCATACCACCTCTTGATATGATGACCTTCCAAACTGTCCTCTACTTGCCACAATCAACTGATGTGATCTTTTGAAAATGTAATTGTCATGGGCCACATACACCCCCCACACACACACACTTTCAATGTCACCCATTGAATAAGGTAAAAATACAGCTTTTTTTTTTTAATGTTTCATTTATTTTTGAGAGACAGCATGAGCAGGGGAGGACCAGAGAGAGAGGGAGACACAGAATGCGAAGACAAGCTCCAGGCTCTGAGCTGTCAGCAAAGAGCCCAACGCGGGGCTCGAACCCACGAACTGTGAGATCATGACCTGAGCCGAAGTCAGACGCTTAACTGACTGAGCCACCCAGGTGACCCAAAATACAGCTTCTTAAAGTAGCCTGCAGGTGCTGTCCATTCTAGTTTCTGCCAACCTCTCCAACCCTATCTTGCACCCCACTCACTTTCTCCTGTGTGTTTCCCCAAAAACAGCCTTCTTTCAGACCTTCATATTGATCATGGTCCTTGTTACCTCAGGACCTTTGCATATGTTGCTCCTTCTAAATAGAATGGTCTCTTCATTCCACCCTTCACCTAGTTGATTCTTATTTATTCTTTACCTCTTGGCCCCTGTTTGAGAAAAGCCATCCCTACTACAAGTTCAGGTACCTCTTCTCCATGGAATTGTATATACATTGTCTCGCATGTTATTTTTTTAAGTTCACCCATTTATTTTGAGAGAGAGCGCATGAGCAAGCAAGCGAGCAGGGGAGGGGCAGAGAGAAAGGTAGAGAGAGAGAGAATCCCAAGCAGGCTCTGGCCAAGCAGCACCAAGCCCGATGCAGGGCTCAAACTCATGAACTGTGAGGTCATGACCTGAGCTGAAAGTCAGACGCTTAACTGACTGAGCCACTCAGGCACCCCTAGTCTCGATTATTTGATTAATGTCTCAGCTCCTTAATAAAGGCTGGAATTTTGTCTGTCTTTGCTGAGTTCGTGTACACAGTCCCAAGCACACTTGTTGAGTCATGGTAAGGGTTTCACACATATCCAGGGCATGAATAAAGATGCTTCGCACAACTCTTCATTTCCTGTGAATGATTGGTTAGCATATCACTATGCTTCCAAGTCACTCTCATAGAACCACGTATAAAGAAATATATTGTTTTAAATAATAGTATGTTTTATCCCTGCCAGAAGCATGAAGGTAAGCAAACAGAAGTTGCAGATGGCTTGCTACTCTAGTCATACAACATATTCTAATCTCGGTTGCTTTGAAGTCAAGTACAGTCCAAAGCCTTGGAGTGGAAATGACAAGGAAATAGATATTTAGCTGCTTTAACCTTATGTTAGTCAAACAATATTATATCTATAACTGCATGTGGTGCTTCTTTAATTTAAACCTAACATGTCTGAAGACTGTTTTTCCCTGACATGAGAAAACACGGAGTTCTTGCTATAAAGTACAAAGAAAGCAAAAGAAGACAGGAGTGGAATTCCAGAAGACCTTTTGCTGTTAATAAGTTACGTTTTAGACTAGTGTTTGTTTTTCTCTCTTAGAAAATTAAACATAATTACCTGTACTCCCTCCCTGTCCCATTTGGAGCCTGGAGGAATTAATGAGAAGATGTTTGTCGAGTGCTTGGGGCCTCCTGGATACACTAGTTTTCGAATTCTTAGGTAAAACACTGCCTTTGGTAGCCCATGGGGTGACTTGCAGTTGAGCAAAGCTGATGCCAGAAAAAAATGGTAAAGAGAAACATTAAAGACAAATTGCTGTTTGATGATTTTTCAGTAATGAAAATCATCCTTTCTTTCCGAACTTCTAACAGCACTCTCTCATCCAGTAGCCACTAGCCACATAGAGCCATTTCTTTAAACAGAGAAACTGAATTATAAATTAAATTTTAGTTCATTAAAATTTAAATACCCTCATGTGGCCAATGGCTTCCTCAATGGACAGTGCAGATACAGAGCATTTCCATCTTCAAAAAAAATTCCAATGGACAGAACTATAAACCTAACAGTGTCCTTTCCTGTTGACGCTTTGCATGTGAATCCTATTATTGGACACTTTTAAACCCTCATCCCTAGTAGGGGTTTGGAACTTTATCAGCTGGGAGACAAGTTACTCAGAGAACTGAAGATACCTTGTACATAAAAAGCAAATGCTTTCCTTTGAAACGCAGTTATTTTGCCTTTTATATGCTGCCTTGGCCATGTTAACACTAAGAACCTGGGCAGTGCAGAAGGGGTTAAATGGTCCTCATTTTTCCGTCTCATATTTTTCAGTGTCCTTTCTACACAGGACACTGAGATAGCAGAGTAAACCATCTGAGTGACCATAAAAACAGAGTTTCACAGCTAAAAATATCCAGTTGTCCATAAGATAAAAGATAGGTCATTAATATATTCTCATAGGGAATAAATCCTCTCTGGTTTGAAAATGCTGCTGCATCTCATTTTTCTCTTTATACTATTTTAATCTTGTAGGATTGGGGGTGGGGTGGGGAACAGAAATGAATCCAATGCATTCTAACTTTGTGTGGGTGTCTTCCTGGCTTGGTTACCAAAGAAACCATTATGTTCCATACTATTCAAATAATGGCTCTACTAGCGCTCTAAATACTTTTTTCTTTTCTAACCCGACTGCACAGCAGATTTAGAGCCACCATCTGTTGGCCAGCAGAAGAGAAGGGTTTCTGGAAATGCCACGGCCCTTCCCACACTGTTTTAAGCCTCAGTCTCAAGACTTCCACCTGAGAAGTCTGCTTCCGAGACCAGTGTTGCCCCAGCAGAGCCCGAATGCGGCCTCCATGCACCACAGCACTGCCAGACTGCAGGAGGGAAAGGTGTCTGCAGACATCCCGTGAGCCTGCCAGAAGCCTCCTGCTGCCCGAGCCGTGGGGCTCCTCTCTTGCAGCGGCTGTGAGGGCACTGCCGCTCCAGCCCTGAAGCGTGCTGACAGATCCGGCTGTGATGAGCGCCGGCCCGTCATCCCGAGCCCCGGACTCAGTCTTGTCACCCACCCGTGGATGCCCACCACTGATCTCTAGGGCAATGAGCACAGTAGCTGGGACCACCTGTTTCTGTGGCTGGCAGGTCAGACTATATCCCCCAGAGAAACGCTCTCATTCCAAAGGAACCCCAGAAGCCCGGGATGCTGATGTCCCTATGGAGGTTTTCTTGACGAGGACTTGGTTTTCACCCCCTATTGACATTTGTCACCCCTCACCCACTTTCTCCCTGGCTTTATTGAGATATTACTGATGTATGACGACTGTAAGTTTAAAGTGTACATACACCTAAATATTGCAAAATGATCAGCACAATAAAGTTAGCTGACTCCTCCAGCACCTCTCATAATTACTCTGTGTGTGTGTGTGCTAAGAACACTGAAGATCTCTCTTACCAACTTTCAAGTATATAATATAGTATGGTTAAGCTACAGTCACCATGCTGTATGTTAGATACCTAGGACTTAATCATTTTAGGACTGTTAAGTTTGCACTCTATGACCACCTCCTTATGTGCATTTGGAGGCACAATGCACTTGGCAAGAGGACTATGAATCTGAGGTGGCCAGGAACTAAGGAATGAGGTCTCTTTGTAAACTTCCAGGTCTCTGTAACAAAGGCTTCCAAGCTACTCTCTCAAGCGGTGTGGCTACTCTTTTGGAGGTTTTACATAGATGTTAAAGAGCTTCCAAATTTCTCTCTTCTAGGCATCTAAGTATAAATCGGGTGAAATTCTGCAATCTGTTCAACTACAATAATGTTACTGATTGCAAATTAAGAACAAGATATTATTCTTAAAGCTAGTAGTTGCTTCCACCAAGGCAAACCCACACCCCTGCTGATGAAACAAAACTTCAAGCAAGGGGCCTCCAAACTATTTGGATCAGGCAAGCATCCTGCCCATACAAGAGAATTCTGCATGCTCCTGCATATAGGTACATTTCTTTGTAAAGCCCCTATACGTTCTATTATGCTGATAAATGCTCACATTATAAAACATGCTCCCAAAATTGAAATATTAAAAAAGTTAAAAGTAAAGATGCAATATTTTTGAAATTATGCTTAATTTTGTTTAATTATCAGAGGTATAAAAGTCACTCCTGCTCTTACTGGCAAAATATAAGACTTTTGAGAGCAATAGGATCACACATGGTCTTCTTTTCTTAATTTCATTCTGTTCAAAAGTCTTGTACTAAGTTCCATTAATGCTGATTCTTGGTTTTTAAAGTTATGTCAGCTCACTGAGAGAGAGAGCCTACAAAGATATATAGATCAAAGTGGGAAAAGTAAGGGTAATTTAAAAACTTGATATCTGATGTAAAAAAATCTAATCTTTATAACTTAATATCTATAATAATAATATGTTTGAAAAATCAATAATATTGATAAGCCCTTAACCAGGCACATGTAAGCTTTAGAAGGTGGTAACTCCACAAAGACATATACATGAGTCATGGAATCACATGGAATCGATACCTGTTTTCCCTCCAGATATACGGTAGGTAACCAAGTAACAGACACACCGAGGGTGGGAATCTGTGTCCAGCTGGATATTAAATACAACCAGAGTTGCCATAGTGTGAAAATAAAAGTACCAGATGCCTAATTAAAACTGAATTTCAAGTACACAATACTACTAATGCCAATGGCATTATATCATACTTAAAACTTGTTGTTCATCTAAAACTCAAAGTAGACATCCTGTGTTTTATCTAGCAACACTAAATATTAGAAAAGCGTAATTTGGTTTTTTCTCTTTTTTCCTTTTTTTAACCAAAAGTCAATACATATCGGAGTTCTTTTTTTTTTTGAAATTTTATTTCATTTTATTTTTTTTACTTTATAAAGTTTCATATTTTTTTAACATATGCAATTATTTTCCATCATTTACAATACAGTAGTTATAATGACACTCCAAACAGAAAAGCAAAGTAAAAAATCAAAACACTAACTTCTGTTTCATGTAAATAGACTTATACCGAAATTAGAAGGTTAAGTAACAACTAGTTCATCACCTAATTTCACAGCTATCTGAAGTGGC
>NC_043717.1:18152722-18200669 GCF_006229205.1 Suricata suricatta
ATGCTGAGAATGAACTGAGGGTTGAGGGGGAAGGGGGAGGGGGGAAAAGAGGTGGTGGTGATGATGGAGGGCACTTAAGGGGAAGAGCACTGGGTGTTGTATGGAAAACAATTTGACAATAAATATTATGGAGAAAAAAAAATAAAAATAAAATAAAAACACCCCCTGAGACTTAAGTTCCTTAAACTATTCCCTCCCAACCTTCTTGCTACACTTTGGTAGGATCCCAAGTCAATGCTATAACTGATTGACATAGAACCTTCATTTTCTGGCCAATAAGTATATTCAGGGGCAAAGGGAAAGTGACAAGTAAAGCTGAAAGAGGATTAGGCCACATGTGTTGGTGTGGGTGTTGATTCACCCGTCCCTGTTCCACCTCTGATTTACAGGGGTAGCAGCAGGTGTACTTGACCCTTTTACACCACCACCAAGGACACCCACTATGTTGATCCACATCAAAGTGCACCACAATGTAGAAATGCAGTGATTATGGCCAAATGAGTTCAAGAGAACACAGGGCTGGAAGATGTGTCTTTGTGCATTAACACTATAAAAATCTGTAAGCTAAATTCAGTATGACCATAAAATGACTCAGCATTCACACGTTCCTGCATACTGTGTCCAGCATCAACAGAGCATGGGAAAGAACCTCTGAAGAAATCCATGGAAGCTGGCCTTCACGGCAGCATGATGGCTCATGCAGTATCACGGGTAATGAAATAGCCAGCATTAAATAAAGGGTTCCATGAAAATGTAGGGCAAGAAGATCCAGGATGTTGCCATATGAACAGGTTCCAAAGAGCCATGGCCCTGTGAATCTATCTCTGCCTCATGAAGGAAGCCAGGTGATATTACCCAGGAATGGTATATTTGACAATAAAGAACACTAATTAGGTGGTACTGGGATCTGAACAAGAACAGATGATGGCTGGACATGACAAAGGATCTTCATATGTATTGATCTGACAATAAACAAATATGTAAATGGCATGTCTCTACTCATCCACTATCCGAAATCTTCATCAGTAAAAGGCTATATACCTCACATGCATCCATGAATTTTTATAATACATCTTTTATTGAATTGCTTACATCGGTAGAGCCCACATACAAAATATCTATCAGGTGCTCCACACATTCTATGGGCAACCCTAATACCAATCATTTCCAAAATCCTCCTGTGCTATGCCAATATGCAATTTCATAATGATGCATAGCCTCAGGACATTTTCATGGGCAAGGTTATTCTCTCCATTATAAGAGGTATAATTACTAAGTGCCAACTCTATGCCTAATACTGTGCTCAGGGCTATGCATACATTATCTCATTTTATACTCCCATTAAGCCATGAGAAAGAGGAAGTTGCTTTGTTTTAAGCTGCTGCATCTGAGAATACTGTGTTAACCAGCAATATGTCATTGAAAGGGGTTAGTTTGAGTTTTTTGTTTTATTCATTTGCCCCAAATTGTTGTGGAGCAAACAGATCCCAGATCTTTCCATCTCCCTTTTACAAGTGCAGAACTTAAGCCCTCAGAAGGACCCCGGGAAAAACACTTATAACCATAGGCCAACAGATTGACCTGGAGGAGGTATGAAGACTGCAGGAGCAGAACCAAAGACCTGGCATTCCAGACTAGAGCCACAGCTGCCTTTGGACCATCTTGCCTCTGAAACAAACAGGGGAAGTTCTGAAGTGACCTGACTGCCCAGGGCTCTGCAACCCCTCAAATATGCCACATCCAGACCAGGAAAAGAGGTCATCCTTTCCCCGGAGCCGGAGATGTAGTGTCCTGGCTGCGGTCATTCGTCATCTCTGTAAGGCCCCTTGTATTTCAGGCAAACCTGAATCCTTGTGTTTTCATGCCAGCCAGAGGCAAGATAGTAACAGAGAGTGAGTCTGGGCAAAGCAAATGCATCTGGGCTAACTATCATGGAACTGGGGGCACCTGACACGAACAGCAAGATCCTTGCGCGTTTCCTCATTCATTTCACCCAAGATCTCACTGCCCCTTACTGCCAGCTCCCTTCTGATAGGGAATGTCAGACTAAGCCTTTCCTCCTCTCATGTGACCTCAACCAAGACAATCCACGGAGGGCATCATTGGTGCCTGGTGCAGGAAAATGGGGATTGTTTCCCGATAAGTTCACATCCACAAAAAGCTCTGGCATGACCAGAAACAGGGGAATATTAGGAACTTTCTCCTTTCTCCTCCTTGCCTCTTAGTTTTTGACCTTTATTTCTTATTTAATCCAGTAAGACACAGGCCAAAGAGAATGGAAGCCAACTTATAACAATGTACATGTATAATTTGGGGGCAAGGGGAAATGAATGAATAGGGGCTAAAGGAACGGAAGTGTTGGTCACTACTGATCTCCCTGTTCAATTCTCTACAAACTGAATTGTTTTGGAGGAATCAGAAGATGAGAGGATTCAGCAGGGAATGAAACAGACCAAAATCCTCACAGAGCTTACTTTAGAATTGTAAGAGATAGACAATAGATAAAACACGTAAATCATATGGTGTGTTAGATACTGATAAGTGCCATGGAGAAAAATTAAGTGAGGATAAGGAGTACAGGTATTAGGGGTGGTGCATTTTTTTAAAGTTTGTTTGTTTTTTGTCTGTTTTGAGACAGAGAGAGAGAGAGAGAGAGAGAGAGAGAGAGAGAAAGAGAGAGAATGAACCAGGGAGGGGCAGACAGGGAGAAAGAATCCCAGGCAGGTTCCACACCATCAGCCCAGAGCCTGATGTACGGCTGGAATTCGAACTCACCAACAGTAAGATCATGACCTGAGCAGAAATCAAGAGTCAGATGCTTCAACTGAGCCACCCAGGTACCCCTTTTTTAAGCATTTACTTATTTCTGAAAGAGACAGCACAAGCAGGGAAGTGGTAGAAAGAGAGCGAGACAGAGGATCGGAAGCAGGCTCCATGCTGACAGCTGAGAGCCCAGTGAGGGGCTCAAACCCACAAATGCAAAATCATGACCTGAGCTGGAAGTCTGACGTGCCAGCCAGGCACCCCAGGGTGGTGCATTTTTAAATAGAGCTGTAGCATTTACGAAACTTATTTGCCCAAGGAAACTGCTACACAACAGCTCACAGAAATCAGGAAACGCACCTTTGAAAAGTAGTTTCAGCTGGGGAGAAGAAGTGTACCAATTAGGAATTGTATTTGAAAGCTATTAAGTAAAAAAAATATCAGTGGTTCAAATAAGATAAGAGGTTTTTTTCTTTTGCACAAAAGAAATGTGAGGATAGGCACTTGAGAGACATAGGACATCCCTAGGTTGTCACTGGGGAGTTGGGCTCCTTGTACCTTTCTGCTTCACCCTCCTGAGTTCCTGGCTTCCATTTTCAAGCATGCTTCAGGCCAAGGCTTTATCTCCAGCCATCACACCTATGTTCCAAGAAGACCTGTTCCTCTTGCAGAGTTTTCCCACAGGTCCCACCCGGCATGTTTTGCCTACATGTCATCAACCACTCCTATAGTTATAAGAGAAGCTGAGAATATATTTTAGCCAGAATGTGACTTCCCGTAATGAGATTAACCTTTTTTTTTTTTTAACGAAGGAAAAAGAATGGCAATTAGTCTTATGAATCAGGGAAGGAGAGTGGGTGCAGGGAATGTTCCAGTCCACAAAATGGCGGCTTTCTATTTTAACACAGTAGATAATGCACTCTCCCAAAGACCAGTACTGCAGCTGCAGAGACCACGGTACCTGTGGGAGCCTGAGCCTGGGAGCAAGGTCACCAGGTCCTCATCACTGGCATCAGCGTCCCACTCAGCTCCTGTTTTGTCTTTCATCAACTCCATGGCCCTTAAGTTTCAAAGAACCCCAAAAAACCCAAAGATCACCTGGATCAACACCTGTCCAATACTTGAATCCTCCCTCAGAATTCCAAAAAGATTTCCACCTACAAGCTCATATACCAAAAACCTAGGAATCATCTGATTCCTCTTCTCTAATAACACCCTGCTAGCATATCCAACCTCCAAAAAAAGATCTATCACCTTTTTTAAATTTCTTACTGCTACCAGTTTCTATAAGCAGGAGCATCCTTCCCCCAGTGGTTAGCAGCCCAGAACTGGCCTCTGTGGCCCCACCCCTGCATCCCTACATTCCTTGGACCACACAGCAGACAGAATGCCATTTCCATCATGTAAACCCAGCCATGTCACTTTCCTACTTAAAACTCTCAACTGGCTTCTCACCGCACTGACAGCAAAACCCAGACACCATGATCTGGAAGCTTCCCATCTCTTTGCTTCTTTGCCACCCCCACCCCCCACCCCTGCTCTGCTCAGGCACTCAAGCCACACTGGCCTTTTAGTTACGTGAACACACCAAAGTCCTGCCCACCTTGGGGTTTTTAATTGGAATCTTCTTCCCCTCAAGGCTAGACCCTAATCATTCAGATGTTCACTAAAATCTCCCACCTCCTCAGAAAGACCTCCCCTGACTTACTTCATCTAATGGTATCCTGTCCCTACTACACACTCCTAGCATGTCACTTTATTTTCTTCAGGCATATACACTAGTTAAACTTAACATGTGCATACATTTGTCTTCTTGTTCATTATCATCATTACTAAGTTCCATGAAAGCAGACACACTGCTTCTTTTGTTCTCCTCGTATCTCTAGCACCATAGTGAATGGCCTGCGGTAGGCCCCTCAATGATGTGAAATGATTAATGTCATTTGAAATCCCCTCCCCTCTCCTAGTCACTCTTCCCTAGGACATCCCAGTTTGTTATAAGCCCTCAAACAGGTTCCAAAAAATACAACTCAATTCTTAGAAGGGCACCACTAGCAAAGAACAGCATGAGATTCTTGGGTACTATCTAATTTCCCCTGCCCTGGTTCAGTGGGTGATGTAGAAAATGAGTTTTTGCATATGGATTCATGGATCCATTTTAGGAATTTTCAGGAGTCAGGGACCCAGGTCAGAGATCCCTGCCCAGAACCTGTCCTATAATGATATCTGATTATAAGTCAAGTCTCCAATGCCCAGCAACTGAGAGAATCTCCCTAAAACCAGCTTGAAATACACAGGTATATACTGGGGATACCTCAAGGCCAAAATTCTTACCATATAACCATTCTGATTTTCACAGTGACTTTCTGTTTATAGAAGTAATCTAGATTTTAGACTTTTTATTGCATATTATTACAACTTTTGTGGTTTTTTATTTTTTTTATTTTTCTTATTTTTGAGAGACAGACAGAAACAGCACAAGCAGAGAGAGAGGAAGACACAGAATCCGAAGCAGGCTCCAGGCTCTGAGCGGTCAGCACAGAGCCTGATGTGGGGTTCGAACCCATGAACCATGAGATCATGACCTGAGCCAAAGCCAGACACTTAACCAATTGAGCCACCCAGGCACCCCATATTGTGTATTATTACAACTTTCTGAAGTGCCACAGAGACATCTACACATTCACCAACATCATTTGCATTCCTCCTGGGCATACAGCTAGATTACACATAGGAGGGGCCGCGTCACTGAAGGAGCCATGTCATTGAGTTCTAGCCAACAAAATGTGGGTGGGAGTGATCTATACCACATGACAGAGGGGGACTGGGTACCTGAAGGACTGAGTGGAACAGAGCCACCTACACCCCTACCTGAGTTGGAATGTGACATCTGTGAGAAATAAACTTTCACCGTACTAAACCACTGAGATTTTTTGTTATGACACTTATCCTACCCTGATTTACACAAAGCAATAAAATAAAGACTGTGTGATAATAACAATGTTAAATTTTCAAAGAGAAAACAATTCAACTTTTGCAATCTCAGCGTTTTGGGTTGTTATAAATTATGTAATTTTAACATCAGTGGGTGACTAGCAAAAAGCTTGCGGCTTCTTAGATGACATAAACATAGTATATTTGCTTTTCAAGTGCTGGAAATGTTTCTGACTAACACATGAAAGAAATATTTTAAAAGGCTGATTTGGGGAAAATGCGCAACATGGAGAGAACAGAATTTTTGCAAAAAGAGAAACAACTCAATATGGTCCCAAAGACCTCCCCAGACTCTCATAGAGGGACATCAAAAGTGCAGTAAAATGTTGGACTTATTGTGAAATTGAAGGAAAGTTTTCTCATGAAGGTAGGATGCTTTTTATCATTTAACTAATTTATTTATTTTTCAAAAGTGATTTTTTAAATTAAGGAAACTGTCCAAAGTCTTTACCCTGAACTCCTTGGGATTTATAACTTCAAACTGAATCACTCTTCTACATAATCACCCTTCAAATATTTCTGGCTAACACTATCTATTCAGGCTGTCAGACCTTCCTAAGAATCAGGAGACTTTTTCTATGCAATTTCAGTCTTTCCTACATGGACTTCCTTCCTCTCCATATATTTAATAAGAATAATAGTAGCTCATAGTAATAATACTAGCATCTGCAGTGCACATCAGAATTGACAAAAAGCTTTCACATCCATTATCAAGTTATAATATTTAGTAATACTCTACATAATCCATTTCTTCCTGCATTCCATGTGTGCCATTTGTAAAACTGTACTTTCCCAACTTTGTAATGTTTCCTGGACTACCACAGCCCTACTTACTAATTATATACAGTAGTTAGTATGCATTATAATTTTATTCATAAAATGTGGATGTATTTTACATGAAGAGCAATAGCATCAAGTATCTCCATCAAAATTTTAACTTTCAATGTTATTTTTAAAATATACTTACCACATCTCTACAGTTCCCTTTTTCTAGTCCTTTGTTTGTCCTGTCATTTTCAATATGTACCATTCTCTTGTCCACTAGTATCAAGTTTCCAGGTTTCTGGCCTCTCATTTGAAGTCCAGGGCCTGCAAATGTTTTAAATAAAGCAAAACTATAGAAAAATGATTAAATGAATACAGATGAGAAAGCTATCGTTGGGTGGTGTGATTGTTTTCTGACTTACATTCATTTGGGTTTTCCAAGTTTTCTGAGCATATAATTCATTTTGTAAGCTGAGAAAAAGTAAAAAATCATTAACCATAAAGCACTTCTTTGAGCCATTTAGCTTTACTACATAATTACATATCAGAATTAGTCTGGGTTCATTTTGGACTTAGGTCTCTTGTCCTAACCTTCCTATCAGAAAGGAAGGGTCCAACAAAATGCACTGCATTCCAGCAGGATTTTCTCCTCTCCAAGGAAGACTGTTGAGAAATGAACATCTTTTTGAGGCACCTGCTTCCTTTCAATGGGGATGACAGATAAAGTTTGATTGAGTGAAATGCCAATTGTGTCATGAGGCAGATGAATTAACTTTCTAATATTTCTTTCCTGACAGTAAAGCTCAAGTTTTACTCCTATGCTTAGCAAAATATTTTTAGAAATATCGTTTGTTCAATACAGATGATGCATTTTACTACTTTTTAGAGCAAATCATTGATCCCTATCACCATGGCATTAGGTAGGCCTCACAAATCATTCCGGCATCTGCCCCCAGCCTCAAATAAATCACTGACAGAGGAGTAAAACAAAGGGAAATGCCAATCGGAAGCAGGGAGCCAAGAGGAAAACATTTTGTAGTATCTCTATTTATGAAATTTCCTTTCTCTTAAAGTCTTTGAGTATTGTCCTTTCTTTTGCAATTTCCTCCTGAGAATTTCTCTCATGAAATATATTTTAGCATAGTAAAAATCTTCCCAGCAGGTATTTTTGATTTCTTCAAAAATTCTATACAAATTCCCAGTAAATATAATCCAGAGTGAATTTATTAAGTTTATTTATGTATTTATTCTAAGTGAGAGAGGGGAGGGGGCAGACAGACAGGGAGAGAGAATCCCAAGTAGGCTCCGTGCTGACAGCAGCAGAGCCCGATGTGGGGCTTGAACCCACAAACCACAAGATTCTGACCTGAGCCAAAACCAAGAGTCGGATGCTTAACTAGCTGAGCCACCCAGGAACCCCCATCCAGAGCAAATTTTTAAAGAATAGGTCAAGCAATGAAAAAATATGAATTTTACATATTTGTGTGTGTGGACACACACACATTAGTGTTTACTGGCTCAATTTTAAAGTTCCTATCCTAAAAAATTACCAATTATCCAACCTAAAAATTCTCATCTACTTTATTTACATGTGTTTCATTCTCAGGGAGGCCTGGGTGAAACTTTTAAAATATAGATGAACTACCTTCAAGCTCCTTAGGGTTCTCTCTCAATTGCTGGAGACTCTCTTCCTGAGCAAAGTAAATTTGTCTCCATTTTCTCCCACTTTACTCCACAAAGTTTTTCTCTCCTGAGACCAGGGGCACTTCCTTCTGGGGATATCTTGGCAAAAAATAAAGAATAGGGAGAGGTGCCAGCCCTCAAGGCCCGGACCCATGCTTAGGCAGCCATTCTGAGGCTGGTATAGACTCTCCGGTGGTCTCCTTCCTCATCACGGAGATTTTTGGCCACCAATAACACTATCTTGCCTTGAGAAAGTCTGACTATAGCAAAAAAGGCTTAATGATCTGTCCAGGACCCAATTCTCACAATTTCTCTTAAACAATTATTTTCTGTGAGACTATTTCCACAGAATCCCACAGTAACTTTATTCCCAGTCACAAAAAGAAAGACGGAAAAGAGAGAAATGAGTCGACGCAAATGTTACCAAAGTAGCAAAAAGTGTGACCAAAGTACTATCAAAAAAGAAACAAAGGTCAAACTAGCTAAACTAAGGACAGAGAAGAGAGGGTGAATCCATCCAGTGTTTGAGAAAACATCTACGCACCCAGCAGAGACAATTAAGTCGTGGAGCCAGAAAACTCCTTTCGCCAAACTTAAGAAGAACGCTTTAGGTGAGGGGGGGCCAAGATGGCAGAAAAACAGGGGGACCCGTACTTCCGCCCGCATCTCTCAAACTAAGAAGGGGTGAAGCCCAAGGACTCCGAACCTCAGAGTCTGGGAGGAAAGGAGCCGGAGTCTACTAGGAGGACAGCCTCATGGGTGTGTGACTGCGAACTGGGGAAGATAAAAATGGCGGGGACCGGAGGCACGGAGGGGACGGATCCCCCTCTGAGGAGACACAAAGGGAAGAGAAAGAGCGGCTGAGGAAATGTAGGGCTGTACCTGGACAAGAGAAAAACTCCGGCCTGGGACGGAGAGGGACCCTATCCTATCCCCCGTGCCAGGGGACAAAAGAAGTTCGCTCCGGGTCAGGCGGTACTCCAGGGGCCCAGTCGGCATCAGGAGGAACCAGTCCCCTGCTCTGAAGTGCCAGGCTCACGGGATTACATTTCGGTTGGCATCATTAATGCACACAGAGTGAGAGCTTGGACCGCGGCTGGCGTGAGGTAGCTTGGCTGCGCCCGTGGGGGTCGCCATTTCTCTCCAAACAACCACCAAGGCGGGGCCTCAAGGATCTGCCTGCCGACGCACAGCGGAGGCGGGACCTGCCTACACCAAACCACGCCCATCTGTGCTGAGTAACTACTTTTTTTTTTTTTTTTTTTTTTTTTTTTTTTTACCGGAGATAGATCCTGCAAAGACAGGCCTTCCCCCAAGACCAGCACTGCTGCCATGATTAACTCCAGATCATTTCTTTCTATAGAGCCATCTTCTCCCTTTTCTCATCCTTACCTCTCCCCTCCTCTGGGCTGGTTATTCTGGTTGTAGGTTTGCTTAAACAGACATATTTAATCCATCCTCTTGATGCATGTTCTACACCTCCTTCTTTACCTTCCTTTCTCTCCCTCTCTGAAATAATCAGGCTATATAGTTTCTCTGGGTAACAGTATCTTCTTTTCTTTCTCCTCACCTCCTACCATATTCTCCTTTTTCTTTCTCTGGTTTAAGCCTTTTAGTCTCTCTGCCTGGTCAATGTTCATTTTCTCTTTCTCCCCACCCTGTCATTTCTCTCTTTGTATATGCTCTTCCATCAGCACTGCCTCCACCCTGCTCTTTATTTGTAGCTGGGATTTCTGTTTTTATGCTTTTAGACTGCCCTGTGTTTTTTCGGTTTTTTTATTATTATTTGTGTTGGTTTGCTTGTTTGTTTGATTTGTTGGCGTGTTTGTGTGTTTTTGTTCCCCGTTTCTCTGTCTCTTTTCCTTTACAGGGCCACTTCAAGGAACAAACCGAAGTACACATGATGGAGAATACAAAACATCACTACAAGTAGGAAAATAAAATAACCAAAGTCACAAAAAGAGAGACCAAGGAACACCCTTAAAAGAACACTTCCTGAATGGTCAGGCCCGGGACAGTCTATGAGCCTCATTTCATATAGCAGTACTTGCAAGTGCAGAGCACATAGCGAGCCTTTAAAACTTACAAGAGACAGTAAGCTAGCCAAAATGATGAAACGAAAGAACTCTCCTCAAAAGAAATTCCAGGAAGAAGTGACAGCTAAAAATTAATCATAACAGATATAAGCACCATAACTGAACAAGACTTTAGAACAACAGTCATAAAATTATTCACTGGGCTTGAAAAAGGATTGAAGACAGCAGAGATGCTATTGCTACAAAGATTATGGATCTTAAAAATAGTTATGATGAATTCAAAAATGTTATAAATGAGGTACATAATGAAATGGAGGTGGCCACTGCACGAATTGAAGAGACAGCGGGGAGAAGAGGTGAATTAGAAGATGTAATTACAGAAAAGGAGAAATCCAAGAAAAAGAAAGAAAAATTGATCCGGGAGTACGAAAGGAGAATTCAAGAACTGAGTGATACAATCAAATCGAACAATATCCATATCATAGGAATTCCATAAGAAGAAGAAGAAGAGAGAGAGAGAGAGAGAGAGGCTGAAGGGCTCCTTGAACAAATTATAGCTGAGAACTTCCCCAATCTGGGGAAGGAAACAGACATTGAAATAAAAAAGGCACAGAGAACTCCCCTCAGACATAACGTGAATTAATCTTTGACACGACATATCATAGTGAAACTGGCAAAATATAAAGAAAAAGAGAGAATTATGAAAGCAGCTAGAGAGAAAAGGGCCCTAACATACAAAGGGAAACCTATCAGAGTGGTTACAGACCTATCTACTGAAACTTGGCAGGCCAGAAAGGAATGACAGGAAATCTCCAATGTGATGAACAGAAAAAATATGCAGTCAAGAATCCTTTATCCAGCAAGCCTGTCATTCAGAAGAGAAAGAGAGATAAAGGTTTTCCCACACAAACAAAACCTGAAGGAATTCATCACCACTAAACCAACCCTACAAGAGATCCTAAGGGGGACTCTATGAGGGAAATGTTGCAAGGAACACAAAGTACCAGAGACACCACTACAAGCATGAATCCTACAGAGAACACAATGACTCTAAACCTATATTTTTCAATAATAACACTGAATGTAAATGGACTGAATGCTCCAATCAAAAGACATAGAGTATCAGAATGGATAAGAAAACAAGATCCATCTACTTGCTGTCTACAAGAGACTCATTTTAGACCTGAGGACACCTTCAGATTGAAAATTAGGGGATAGAGAAATATCTTTCATGCTACCAAAACTCAAAAGAAAGCTGGAGTAGCCATACTTATATCAGACAAATTGGGACTTTAAAGTAAAGGCAGTAACAAGAGATGAAGAAGGACATTATATAATAATTCCAGGGTCTATCTATCAGGAAGACCTAAAAATTATAAATGTCTACACACCAAATACGAGAGCACCCAAATACATAAACAATTAATCACAAATGTAAGCAATCTTATTAATAACAGTGTGCTAATTGCAGGGGACATTAATACTCCACTTACAGCAATAGATAGATCAACTAGACAGAAGATCACTAAACAAACAATGGACCGGAATGACACAATGAACCAGATGGACTTGACAGATATATATAGAACTCTATATCCCAAAGCTATGGGATTCACTTTCTTCTCAAGTGCACATAGTACATTTTCCAAGATAGATCACCTACTTGGTCACAAAGCAACCCTCAATAAATATAAAAGAACTGACATCATACTATGCACACTTTCAGATCACAATGCTATGAAACTTGAAATCAACCACAGGAAAAAGTCTGGAAAACCTCCAAAAACATGGAGGTTAAAGAACACCCTACTAAAGAACAAAGGGTAAATCAGGCAACTAGAGAAGAAATTTTAAAATATATGGAAACAAATGAAAATGAAAATACAACAATCCAAACTCTTTGGGATGCAGCAAAGGCAGTCCTAAGAGGAAAATACATTGCAATTGAGGCCTATCTCAAGAAACTAGAAAAAGCCCAAATACACAATCTAATGGCTCACGTAAAGGAACTAGAAGCAGAGCAGCAAGAACACCCCAAATCCAGCAGAAGAAGAGAAATAATAAAGATCAGGGCAGAAGTAAACAATATAGAATTAAAAAAAAACCCAGTAGAACAGATCAATGAAACCAAGAGTTGGTTTTTTGAAAAAAAAAATAAACAAAACTGATAAACCTCTAGCCAGGCTTCTCGAAAAGAGAGAGCATCCAAATAGACCAAACCATGAATGAAAATGGATTTATTACAACCAATCACTCAGAAATACAAGCAATTATCAGGGAATACTATGAAAAATTATATGCCAACAAACTGGACAACCTACCAAAAAATGAATAAATTCCTAAATACACACACACCCTACCAAAACTCAAACAGGAAGAGATAGAAAATATGAACAGAACCATAACTAGTGAAGAAATAGAATCAGTTATCAAAAATCTCTAAACAAATAAGAGCCCTGGGCCGGATGGCTTCCCCGGGGAATTCTACCAGATGTTTAAAGCAGAGTTATACCCATTCTTCTCAAGCTGTTCCTAAAAACAGAAATGGAAGGAAAACTTCCAAACTCATTCTATGAAGCCAGCATCACTTTGATTCCCAAACCAGACAGAGACCCAACAAAAAATGAGAACTACAGGCCAATATTCTTAATGAATACAGATGCAAAAATACTCAACAAGATACTAGCAAATCAAACTCAACAGCATATAAAAAGAATTATCCACCATGATCTAGTGGGATTCATTCCTGGGCTGCAGGGCTGGTTCAATATTCACAAATCAATCAATGTAATGCATCACATTAACAAAAGAAAAGAAACTATGATCCTGTCAATAGATGCAGAAAAGGCATTTGACAAAATACAGCATCATTTCTTAATAAATACCCTCAAGAAAGTCGGAATAGAAGGAACATACTTAAACATCATAAAAGCCATTTATGAAAAGCCCACAGCTAATATCATCCTCAATGGGATGAGGTCTTTCCCCCTGAGATCAGGAACATGACAGGGATGTACACTCTCACCACTGTTGTTTAACATAGTACTAGAAGTCCTAACATCAGCAATCAGACAACAAAAGGAAATAAAAGGCATCAGAATTGGCAAAGATGAAGTCAAACATTCACTTTTCACAGACAACATGATACTCTACAGGGAAAACTCAACAGACTCCACCAAAAGTCTGCTAGAACTGATTCATGAATTCAGCAAAGTCAGAGGATACAAAACTAACATACAGAAATTGTTTGCATTTTTATGCACCAATAACAAAGCCACAGAAAGAGAAATCACGAAACTGATCTCATTCACAATTGCACCAAAAACCATAAAATGCCTAAGAATAAACCTAATCAAACATGTAAAAGATCTGTAGGCCGGAAACTATAGAAAACTTATGAAGGAAATTGAAGAAGACACAAAGACATGGAAAAACATTCCATGCTCATGGATTGGAATAATAAATAATGTTAAAATGTCAATACTACCCAAAGCAATCTACACATTCAATGCAATCCCAATCAAAATTGCACCAGCATTCTTCTCAAAGCTAGAACAAACAATCCTAAAATCTGTATGGAACCACAAAAGACCCCAAATATCAAAAGTAATATTGAAGAAGAAAACCAAAATGGGAGGGATCGCAATCCCAGACTTTAGCCTCTACTACAAAGCTATAACCACCAAGACAGTATGGTACTGGCACAAAAACAGACACATAGACCAATGGAATAGAATAGAGAACCCAGAATTGGACCCACAAATGTATGGCCAACTAATCCTTGAGAAAGCAGGAAAGAGTATCCAATGGAAAAAAGACAGCCTCTTCAACAGATGGTGCTGGGAGAACTGGACAGCAACATGCAGAAGAGTGAAACTAGACCACTCTCTTACACCATACACAAAAATAAACTCAAAATGGCTGAAGGACCTGAATGTGAGACAGGAAACCATCAAAACCCTAAAGGAGAAAGCAGGAAACAATCTCCTCAACCTCAACCGCAGCAATTTCTTACTCAACACATCTCCAAAGGCAAAGGAATCAAAAGCAAAAATGAACTATTGGGACCTCATCGAGATAAAAAGCTTCTGCATGGCAAAAGAAACAATCAACAAAACTAATAGGCAACCGATGGCATGGGAAAAGATAGTTGCAAATGACATATCAGATAAAGGGCTAGTATCCATAATCTATAAGGAACTCACCAAACTCCACACCTGAAAAAAAAAATAATCCAGTGAAGAAATGGGCAGAAGACATGAACAGACACTTCTCCAAAGAGGACATCCAGATGGCCTACAGGCACATGAAATGATGCTCAACGTCTCTCATCATAAGGGAAACACAAATCAAAGCCACACTGAGATACCACCTCACGCCAGTCAGAGTGGCTAAAATGAACAAATCAAGAGAATATAGACGCTGGTGAGGGTGTGGAGAGATGGGCACCCTCCTACACTGTTGGTGGGAATGTAAACTGGGGCAGCTGCTCTGGAAAACAGTGTGGAGGTTCCTCAAAAAACTATCAGTAGAACTCCCCTATGACCCAGCAATAGCACTGCTGGGGATCTACCCAAGGGATACAGAAGTGCTGATGCATAGGGGCACATGTACCCCAATGTTCATAGCAGCACTGTCAACAATAGCCAAAGCATGGAAAGAGCCTAAACTGACCAATGGATCAAGAAGATGTGGTTTCTATATACAATGGAATACTACATGGCAATGAGAAAGAATGAAATGTGGCCACTTGTACCAACATGGATGGAACTCGTGGGTGTTATGCTAAGTGAAATAAGTCAGGCAGAGAAAGACAGATACCACACATTTTTACTTATATGTGGAACACAACAAACTTAACAGAGGACCATAGGGGAGGGGAAGGAGAAAAATAGAGAGAGGGAGGGAGGCAAACCATAAGATACCCTTAAGTACTACAAACAAACTGGGTGTTTATGGGGGTGGGGGAGCAGGGAAAATGGGTGATGGGCATGGAGGAGGGCACTTGTTGGGATGAGCACTGGGTGTTATACAGAAACCAACTTGACAATAAACTATAATTTTAAAAAAAATTAAAGTTTTAAATAAAAATAAACTAGCAAAATGGGGGGGGGAGAGAATTCTGATTAGTAAAGGAAAAAGTTCTGTTGCAGTGGTATTCAAAGTAGGGCAGGATAAACTGCTGTCATAAATGGTCCCCAAAATATAGAACAGTTCCAACAGAAGAGAAGTTTCTTTCGTGCTCATACAACAGTCCAAAGTATGTTTCCTGGTCAGTTGGTGGCTCTTCCCCGATGTGGCAATTCAGAGGTTCAGACTCTTTTTATCTGTGGTTCTGGAATCCCCAGGGCTTTGTATTTGTCTGCATGCAACTGACAAGAGAAGAGTATGTTGGAGCTGCCTTAAGGAGGAAGTAACAAGTATCTCGTGTTCACATTCCATTGGTGAGAACTAGTCACGTGACCAAACTTAACTGCCAAGGAACCTGGGAAATGTCATCAAGCTGTGTGCTTTGGAAGAAATGGAAAAGTAATTTGTTAAACAGCCAGCCATCTCTGCTATAAGTGGTCCCCATCCACCTATTTCATTCATTTGTTTTTATTTTTTATTATTCATTTATTCATTCCTGAACCCCTAACATTTTTACTCAATACCCAACAGGGCAGACACTCAACAAAATGCTCAAGGAATGTAATGAATCACTGTGATATTCCATTCTATTATTTATATTTTATATATATTATATTGTTTTTATATAATTTTATATAGTTAATATTTAATATTAATCTAATATTAAGACAATCTAAAAGTTAGCCTTCCCTATTTTAAAATTCCAATCTCATATCTGAGTCAGTCTTTCTCCCCTCCAGGCTCACTAGCGGCTCCAGAGACATGGAATGGGGGCCAGACTAAAATGAGGGGAACTGCTAGCTTACAAACTACCCTCTTCCCTACCCAGACTCCTTAGGGCTGAGATGCTGGTGAGGAAGGACAAGAGAAAGAAGAATTCTTGGCATGTCCTCCCTCTGCTTTGTTGGTTATAATTACAGTTCACTTATGTGGTGAGGTGAGTTACCCATCACTTTTCTATTAGTGTCACTGTTGTCCTGTAGAACCCCACCTGACCTGCTTTCCCTCTGTGAGGCAGGAATTTAAAATGCTGACTCTCTGAAGAGAGAAAGCACATAGGTTTTTTAGAGGACACCATGGGAGGTCTCCCCTGAACAGTGTCCTACAGGGAAAGATCCAACTGAAGTCGGCCTCTTCCTCACCCCTCCTTGTGCCCTCCCTATAGTGACTTGCTCATGGGACCCCTTCACTGAGGTGCCAGCCCTCGGGGTGGGGTGGGGGGGAGACCTTATATTCTAGCCACTTTCCTTGGTGTCCACCCAGGCACAACAAAGTCCCACACTCACCAAAGGGTGAGAATGCTGGCTGCATTTCTCCTCCCTGCCATCACCCTCTGCCCCACAATGGTCATCCCAGAGTCATGGGATACATGAGGCCCTCTGCTGGTTTGGGGGCTCAGCAATCTTGGTACAGGAGATAATGTTACCCTCAGATTTGGAACAGAGAGGCTATGGAAGTTCTGTTACCCTCAGTCTTGTAGGAGTAGACAAGTTAAATGCTCCATGGTTGGGGGGTAGGGGTGGTGGCCGCCACCCCATGAATCTCTCCTCTCCCCACAAAGATGGCCTCATATCCTATAGCCAAACTTTACATGATGGAGGGGGAAGGAAGCAAAGAGAGGCGGTATTGGTGCCTGCTCTGCCGAAACGGTGCCTCTCAGCAGGCAGACTCTGGAGAGACATGGCTGTTCACATGGATTGGTAATTCTCTGAACTTAAAATTTTGAGGGCTTGGTGCCTTTTGTTCTGAGATGTGAGTTCTAGTCAAAATTCCAGGAAAAAGCCTACTTTGCACTTCACTCCATGACTCTGAAATGATTTCTTTGTCAGCTGAAGCTGTGACATTTTGAGCACTGAATTTGATTTCTGGCTGTCTACACTGTGGGGTATCTCCAAGGGAAAGATAGCAGTCCCTTACCAAAAAATGTAACTATTCTGTGCAGATCATTCCTACCATCCATCCAGAAAAACTGCTGACCTCTGGACATATGGCCCTGCAAAACCTAGAGCATATTCTCTCATGATGTTTTATCTTGGATGAACATAGAAATGCCTGTGGGGACACCTGGGTGGCTCAGACAGTTGGGCTTCCAACTTTGGCTCAGGTCATGATTGCAGTCTGTGAGTTCAAGCCCCATGATGGGTTCTGCGCTGACAGCTCAGAGCCTGGAGCCTGCTTCAGATTCTGTCTCCCTTTCTCTCTGTCCCTCCCCCACTAGCACTCTGTCTCTCTCAAAAATAAAATTAAAACATAAAAAATTTAAAAATAGAAAGAAATGCCTGTGTAATCCATCCAGCATATGCTTAGAAAATATCATTGAATTGGGCAAAGTTATAGGAAAAAATGAGGCTTTTAGTTGCTCTTCGTACTTTGACTATAAACGCTCCTCCCCTAGTCCCTTGGGAAGATACTTGCTAAAAAAATGGGTTACAACTTTGCTCCAAAATCAGTTCTGAGAAACCCCCAAATGAGGCCCAGATTTTGAGATTCTAATCAGAAATTGCTGTGGGGAATGATCATTTTATAGAGTAGCACAGAATGGGCTAGATGAACGCATCTGTCCCATACATACACACACACACACACACACACACACACACACACACACACACACTTTTTCTCCACCCCCCACCTCCCTCTCCCTCTCTCTCTATATATATATATTCAATAGTGCTGTAAGTGGTGGAATTCTAGTTCAATTTTTCTTAGCACTATTGTATATCTTATAAATTTCTATAATGAATATATATTAATGATAAGATTAATGATGACCTTAATTAAATTCTTACATCTGCCAGTCCCTATGATATATTCCCTTACATACACCTCATTTAAACTTCAAAACAGGACAAAAAGCAAGAACTATGATTAGCCTCATGTTATCCATGGGAAAACTACAACTTAGCGCTTTTTCCTTGCACAGCTGGAAAAATGGAACAGCTCACATGTGGCAAAGCCAAGAGAGGAGTGCACATCTATGTGAATATGCATTTGTATTCTTTACACTCTGCTATGTGACATAACCAATGTGGGAGAACTTCGGGTGGACCACGCCTCAGAAATGGCTCAAGCATGATCAAATGTCCAAGTTTACCCTCATGAGGTCATATGGCAAATAGTGCTCTCCACCCGAAGGCAAAATGAGAGATAGAGAAGACACAAACTAGGTGTCTGCAAAGTTGGCTGTGTTTCCCTACGAAGCACACAGAGTAACGTGGAATGAAGGGAAATGACTGATTTGGGTACACACTCAAGACTATACTAAAGCAGAGCTATAGACAAGAGGTCATCAATTCGGGAAAACCTCACCTAACCAGAGGTCCAACTTGCAGCAGCCTCAGCCAGTGGTCACCCAGGGGACACCAAAATTAATTTAAAGGACTTCGGTGCTCCCAAAAGCTATGAAATGAATAATAAGATAAATGTGGAGAGATACTGCGGGTCTCCCCCAGGTGACCATGTGTGAGAAAAACAGCAGTGACTGGATACAGAACACACTGTAGCTAAAGAATGTCTACCACGGATGAGGAACAAGAGATCAACACTGCAGGCAGAGGCATTCAACCCCAGCAGCTGGGTGAGGGTTAGGCGTTCTGTGAATAGACCAGGGGAGCCTCCACCTTTCAGCAGTCCCTGAAGACATCACTTTGTGGCAGCACAATAAGGAAACAATATTAGAACGAGAAAAGATACTGGAGGTCACTGGAGGTTACCCAGACCTCTCCTCATTTTACAACTGAGTTGATGAAGTGACAAGACCATGGGTGCTCATAATTATAATCCTGAGTCTTTAAGAGGTGGTAAGGATTACACCAAAAACCTATGTTTATGAATGCTACAAAAAAGTAAAAATAAACATAATGGCATATACACACATAAACTGAGATTTTCTGAAAACAATAATCATTTGTGAAATACCATATTCTTTAATGAGGTCAGATATATTGGTCATTATGGTAAAACCTGGTAATAACATTAGCAGAGGACATTCGACTTTTACAAGGTCTACCAGCTCTTTTCATCTTTACACCCTTCATGTGAAATTGTCGGGACATGTATTTGGTACAATTATCTTCACTTTGTAGATGTGTCTCAGTGAAGCCACTTAGGGGTGACAGAGCCACTGTTGAAACCTGGGTCTAACTAGCAGCTCTGTGCATTCTCTTCCATGTTTCATTGCCTGATAACTTCTTCAGAAATGTGATGCTAGAAATATAAGTACCGAACAACAGCTGGCCATGTGACCCCATTTATGCGTTCATTCTTCCAGCAAATATTTATTAAGCATCTGAACCAGTTAGCTGTTGCCACAAAAATACTACAAAAACCACCTCCAACTAAGCTTTAAACAACAGTTATTAGCCTCTCACAAATCGGTGTGTTAGTTGAGAGGCAGATGATTCCGACAGACTCCATGGGCCACCTCAGCTGGGCTCAGCTATGGAATGACTGATTGGGCCTGGGCTTAGCTGTAGTGGTACAGCTGTGCCCCATTTGTCTCTCATCCTCTTCTTGGGGCCATGTACCTCTCATGGCCATAGCAGAGGTACAAGAAAATAAGCCTTAGGGCGCCTGGGTAGCTCAGTTGTTTGAGTATCTGACTCTTGGTTTCGGCTCAAGTCATGATCTCACAGTTCATGGGTTCGAGCCCTATATCAGCACTGTGCTAACAGGGCAAAGCCTGCTTGGGATTCTCTCTCTCCCTCTCTCTCTGTCTCTCCCCAACTCATATGCACTCCCTCTCCCTCCCTCTCTCTCTCTCTCTCTCTCAAAATAAATAAATAAACATTAAAAAAAGAAGATAAGCCTCATTCTCATGTGCTTTCCAAGCTTTTCGTCTTCACGCTAAGCCTTTGGGCCTCTTAGTATTCCATCAGCCAAAGCAAGTCGCATAGCCAAACTCCAAGCCAAGAGTAGAAAAATAGATTCTGCCTCTTTAATGGGACACACTGCAAAGTCAAATGGCAAAGAGTAGGAATACAGGAGCAATGAAGATTGGGCGCATTATCGCAGTCTATGACAACACCTACCATATTCTGGGCACTGTCAGACACTGAGGAAACTGTACCGATCATAACACAACTTGGCCTCCTGGAGCTTACACTCAGAAACTGATGATTGAACTTCTACCCACATTAACTCTGCTGCAGCCTGCTCCAACTGTAATCACAATTTAACAGTGAAGGTAAGTCTGCTACCCATTATTACATTCTGCATTTGTGGGAGGAGTAAGGACTTGAGGGATCCTTTACTATTTTGAACTCTTTTCACCACAACTCCCCTTGTATAGTCATCCATCATCAAGATGGCCTCCTATGATAGATTCATTCAAGGGAATAACTGATTTAGAGAACCCATCAAACAGCCCTTCTCCACTGTCTTCGCAGTGGGTCCGTGGGACAACTTGTGGGTAGGATGGGAAAACCCTGTCTTTAAGAAGCTGAAGACTTGCCCTCCATGGCTCCACCCCTTACAAGCATCCTGTTTGCATCACAAAGTTGATACTTAATTCAAAAACATTTCCTGAGAGCTATCTATGTACCAGGCTCAGTGATCAGTATTTTTCCATCTAATGTTTTTCTAACCCTCACAATACTGTTGTGAGTAAAAGTAATACAAGATTTAGACCATATCCAACAAAGGGTTATTAAAACACTAATTATATGCCAGGCACAGGACCTGCCGGATGAGAAATATATAAATTTCTGGCCATCCAGGAGCTCACTTTCTATTAAGAGAGATAGACCTGTGAACAATATAATTAAAATACAATGAGGTAAGAGTCTTTATAAGAGACAATGTGCTTAAAAACATTATGCAAATAAAAGGTATTATAATTAAGCATAGCTGTAAGGTCTCAGAGATCTCATCCTGTTTTCAGAAGGGCCTAATTTATCTACATGGAAATCTGTGATACTGAGACAATTTGAAGGCGATGGAGAAACACCCGGACCCAAAACCATATGCCACCAGTTTCCATCTTTCTAAGAAAAACTAATCAAAAGGGGGGCGGGGAGAAGCATGATGCTCTCCAGATCAGCAGATAAGCGACAATCTTTGGGGATTCAAGCAAGAGAAATCTGGAGAAAAAGATCTGCCCAGGACAGGAAATAAGAAAAGAGGAGTAGAAATTTCAAAATTCCCATCGATTGAGAGAACTCAGGGCATAAACCTAACAAATAAAGTAGAGCATGGAGTGATCTCATCTAGGTGCTGATTCTAATTGCCTTGATATGAAATGAATGTCTGTGAGTTGCAGATACACACAAAAAAGAGTTTATCAGCTCACCTACTTCACAGATAACTATGTAAACAAAAGACCAACCCAAATATTTATGCTTCTCCCTATAATCTTACTCTCTACTTCTTTCATTCTTTCCTCAACTATTTCCTAAACCAAAGCATGCTAATTGCTGGAGGTACATGAGGACATCAGCCACTGAGTCAGCTTATCTTATCAAAAACTTTCACTGAAAATAGGAAATGTTTCTAATAAAGCACATACCCTTAGACATAAAGTGAGTTGTTTATCACAAATTTAAAACCCCTATAAAGCCCAATCACTGGAAGTTAGAGATGTTGCTTAGAATATCAGCTACCATCTCAGTACTGCTTTCATTAAATGACTTTGCCAAAGTTATGAAACCTTCATAACTCTATGAAAAATGGGTGTCTCTAACAATACTATGTATAATTAAGCATATATTGCTGTGCTGTTGGAAAATTCCATTGTCACCTGCATCGGCCTCTAAGATCAATTTGCATACATGGATCAAAGGGAACCTTACAGCTTGCGGGTTCATTCAAAAGTGAACCAGGATGATTTTAAGACCTTATTAAATCCCTCAAATTCATCAGAATAAGAGTGTTTTGACTTGTAAACAGCAAAGTATTTTCTAAGGGATTATGAGAGAGATGCATTCATCTACCGCTTCAGTTGCACTTTTCTGATGTATTCGTTTTTAATTCCTTGTCTCTCTCAAGCCTCGATATCCTTGGATCTTGTTCAAATTAAGGATATATTTTAGAGTCAAATCACAATTCTATTGTTCCATTCAATTTAACACTCATGGCTTCAGAAGGTCCTCTAGAAGGGCCAGAGTGGAGAAAATATTGCTGCCACACAGTAGAAACCAAAGCCTTCCCATCCTCATTTTGTGCACTAGCCTTTCAGGAGGCCAAGCAAGAGACAGGCCAGGCTGAGGAATTCTTCATGGCCAGGAGAGAAGGAAGGAATGGCAAGCAGAGACCAGAATAAAGGGCCAAGGCCCACTCCTGTTGGTGACAGAGGATCACTGTGACTGCCCTTTACCTGCTACCTACCTACCTGCCTCGCCGTGCACCTGGAGCCGGGACTCTAGAAGCCACAGTGTCCCGGCTTCCTTGCCAGCTGGCTCCCTGTCCAGTTCTTCCCATGAGAGACTGAATGTGGAGGATCATCCAGAGGAAACCGGAATGCGGGAAAATGGGAGAGGCACTTCATCCTTCTCTCCCAGTTTCTGGCAGCATCATTCCAACAGCAGGCCCACCTTGCACCATCGAAGGTGCCAGAGGACTAGTCCTCTGTGCTCCCTCACTCACTGGGCCATGCCATCCAGGCCCTCCCAGTACCCACTGGACTCCCACCTTGGTGGCCCCAGCCCCAGCAGCAGGCCACCTGCTCCACAGAGGCCCATGTGCCAGCAGGCTCCCTTTCCAAGTTCTTGCGTTCTAAAACACTACTTCTCCCTTTTGTCCTCCCAGCCCAGGGTGGTAACCGCTTCTTGCAACTATTCTTCACTGGCTCCCCTAGGCTTCCCCTTTGGCTCTCTGGCTTTCTAACGCCTGTATAATGAATTCCTGTATTGAATCCCTTTCATTTACATGCCTAGTGCAGTTTCTCTTCTCTTAAGTAGACCCAAACAGATATTCTCACCAAGGCAGTAACTGTCAATGAAGGAAGAACATGGATTTTTCCATTACAGATGAGGGATGTGGGAAAGATCAATAGGTTATTTTTGGAAGCTGTAGAGGTGATTCTGATAATATCACCATCCCACCATTATTCTTTCTGCCTGGCCTCCTCCTTCAACTTGTAATGTGATCTCCAGGCCATCTTGCAAGGGCATTCCATGGACATCTAAAGGTGGTTCCAATTGAAGAGGGAGTCACTGAGGAATCCTTTTACCCAATAACCCCATAGGTAAATCCACCTAGAACACACATGTCAAGAGGTGATTTGTAATGACATTAGACCTTGCATAACCATACCTCCCTCACTATTTCTTTCAAAGACTGTCCTTACCTGCCACTCACGGGAAGGGCATGCAAGGTATTAGAATTAGAGGCCATCCATATAATCAAGCTTATACGCTGCCATGATGACAGAGTCAACCCCGCAGAGAAAACTAAACAGAACCTTAGCACAGGGCTTAGGAAAACATTCGCGGACCTCGATATTTGACAACCCCATTGGTAGCCACACTTTCAAAACCAGACTGAACACCTTCCACAACAGCATAGATCAGAGCCCAGAAATGAATCTGAGCTAAAAGAATCATTTAGCCAACTGAAAACTCTTTAGTATTGGTTTTTACACATGAATGCCATAATTATGTTGTTATATCTATAGCATATCTTTATTTCTCTAGTGCTTTGGTTGTGTGGTATTTTGATTAAATATTAACCAACAAATATTTCAAGAAAGTAGGACGATGATTCCCTAAATAAATAACTTAGGTTTTAAAAAAGATCACATCTAAAAATGATCAATGCAGTGAATCGAGGTGAGCACTTTAAGCTCAGGCAGATGTTGACTGCAGCGTTTAGTTTCCCCTTCTGAGCATCACTGAGCCCCGCATGCCCAGAGCTAATATGACCTCAAGAAAATGAAGCCAGTCTTTGGCCCAGTGATTTAGAGCAGTGGGGGGAGTTGGGAATAAATGCTAATGGTTTTTGGTCAAACCCAAAGCACAATACAAGGCAGCCAAAGTAAATATTTTTTTTTCTTATGCTTCTAGTTGACATTTGTGTGGCAGGAGGAGGCCTTACCCTGATAAATAAGTTTTTAAGTTAACAGCCCCTGCTTCAGCTTACCTTCTAGAGAGGGGAAAACACAGGAAATTATAGGAAGGAAAGAAAATACAAGACAAATGTTTCACAGTAGTTCTATTTTATTTACCCATTTTTGTAGGCTAGCTGCTGGCTCATCTTAAATTCTAGTCTTTTCCTCCACCTACATCCCATACATATGACCCACATCTCCTTCACATACCCAAGCTCTGCGCGTCAATATTTTTTCTTTGTTATTTACCCCTGTTCTTTTCAACTCTTCTTCATTCTATGTCTTTTGAGTAGGGCTGGTACCATAAACCCTAGTTTATAGGATGACCTTCAGCACAACAGCTCTTTGATTTGTACGAGGGAGGCAGAGAAAAGATTTTTGATAAGTTCACCAGTTTAAATCCATTCATATTTTCTCTGCCAATTGTTGGAAAGTTGTATATAAAGGTAAGGATGCATATGCTTTGTACAATTGTTTTGTAGTATCTTTGATATTTCTTCCATCTGCCCCTACAAATCCTGCAAGTTTATCTACAGAATGCAAATGGAGCTTGTGCTGACTGGTGTAACAAACCAGTTTGCATTTAGGGTACATTCCTTCTTACTCTACTTGTTTGTATCTGCTGAAGAAATGTGTATGTTCTGAATATTTACTATATATTATGTGTCCTGTCTATCTGAGTCATCATCAGTCTGAACATACAAGCCTCCAGCAATACAGTTAACTTTTTGCCACTGCTAGCAATGCAGCACACACACAGAGATCCTCAGTGTAGCAGATACAGCAGAAGCTGCTGGAACCCTGTCCATGTCCTCTTGGCACTCACTATTCTCTTACACACTGATGGCTTTGAGGCAAGCCCCCATGTCCCCCTGCTTAAAAGCCTACTCTAGCCACAGGAGTATGCTCTGGCCACACGTGGGGCAGGCTAGAAGGAGTTAAGACCTCCTTCCCTTCCCTGTCTCACTTCACCCCTCCCCAACCAGGGCTTCCTGGGACCACTCCCAAAGAGACTACTTGCATCCATACATCATCTCAAGGTCTGCTTATGTGGGACTAAAACCACCCACCAAATGATTTCAGGGATATGCATGGTCTTTTTGCCCTGCCAACTCAAAAATGAAAGGTTTCATATTTAGGAATGAAGGAATAAAAATGACCTTGGAGCTTTATTTTCTAAATACACCACTCATTCCTCCATAGGAAATGTAGCCAAGCACCCAAATCATGCTATATGTTACTACTAATATAATCTTGCTTTCGGCCCATAGGCCACTGAAGCACTTTGATAATGGATCACCTCAACTAAACTGAGGCTTGGACCAGTAGAGTTGAGTCAAGCCCCCTTACTTAGACATTGGCAATACTGCCAATGAAAAATAGTCCCAGCTCCTAAGGCCTTGTACCAATTCATAACCAGAAATTTACACAGAAGCAGTGGTGTCTCTTAGAAAGAGCAGTCCAGAGGCACCTGGGTGGCTCAGTTGGTTAAGTGTCTGACTTTGGCTCAGGTCATGATCTCGTGGTTCTTGAGTTCGAGCCCTGCATCGAGCTCTGTGCTGACAGCTCAGAGCCTGGAGCCTGCTTTGGATTCTGTGTCTCCCTCTCTCTTTGCTCCTCCTCTGCTTGTTCTCTCTCTCTCTCAAAAATAAATAACGAACATTTAAAAAATAAAATAAAACAATTTAAAAGAGAAAGCAGTCCAACATTTCAAGACTGTGTGTGAGTGTGGTTCAACATTATTAAAACCATTTCATGGTCCCTGACCAAGGCCATACTAATAGAAAAGTGCATTGAGGCCATGAGGGTGGCTGAGAGTGACCAACGGACAGGATCAGGCACCAAGGGCCCAGTCTGGAAGAGGACAGCCACTTGGAGTTCTTTGGGAGGCTGGCAACGGAATCTGTCTCTACCCATAGTGCACTCCTGATTGAGTAACACTGGGGGAAGAAGTTGTCACCACTGGACTTACTCAAAACATATTGTCATACTGGGCTAGGCACTGAGGAGTCAATGGCAATCAAACCAGACACGACCCTGCCTTTGTGAACTTACAGTACAGTGTGGAAGACAGATATTCAACAAGTAGGCAAATAGGTAGATAACTAAAAATGGATTATTGAAACAGTACCAGGAGTCAGAATTTCTGGGCAAAAGGGATGTAAATGGGGCAGGCTGGAGGAAATAACACGTGTGAAGGCCCTGAGGGGGCAGAGAAGATGGGATTTTCAAGGTACAGAAAGAAGGCCACTGTAGCTAAGGTGAGACAGAGACAGAGACAGAGATGGACAGAGAGAAAAAGACACCCCATTCAAGTTTGTGCTCTTCAACCTAAGTGCTATAAGGAAGCCACCGGACTTCCTTAAGCATGGGAGTTCCACGTAGAGGAATGCAGAACCTGGGAAGGACTCCTCACCAAGGTCAGCCACGGTACTGAAGCCACAGTACTGAAGCAGGCAGATGAGTCTGTATCACAGTTCTGTGGATTTTCCAAATTTTAATGGATGATAAACATAAACACATGGAGGGAGAAGAGGAAGAAGGGGTGTGTAGAGAGACAGAATTTAGAACATGGTCAGACACACTGGTACATCATAAGCATGGAACAAATATCAGCTATTGATGGACTCTTTTTTTAAGTTTATTTTTATTTTTAGAGATAGAAAGTGAGCAGAGGAGGGGCAGAGAGAGAGGGAGACAGAATCCGAAGGCACTTTACCTCTCTCATATGAAGAGGTATGTGCTTTCAGTGAAGAACCCAACTCTGGGGCTTGAATTCATGAACTGTGAGATCATGGCCTGAGCTGAAATCAAGAGTTGGACGCTTAACCGACTGCACCACCCAGGCCCCCTGCTATTGAGGGACTCTAAATAGAAGAGCCTTGTTTCCTCAAGTGAAAACTCCAGCTTGGGATAAATCTTTACAACCTGTAACATTTTTCTAGAAATGTCTAGTGGCTACTTGAAGACCATTAATTAAATTATAATTGTCTATCAATTTAACAGGCGTTCTCAAACATAGCTGCTCATTAGAAATACCTAGGGAGCTTTTAAAAATAATGATCCTTTGACACCCCCAACCAATCAAATCAGAGACTCTAGAAGGCGGGGTGTGGGCTTCAGTATTTTTAGACCTCCCTAGTTGCTTTCATGTGTGGCCAGCTTGGAGAGCCAGGGCAACATCGCCACATGATTCAGTTTATTAGTAAACATCTAGCCAGCCTGTCACCAAGCCAGGGCCTGAAAAGAATACGAGAGAGGGTAAACTGAAATTGAAGTTGGGGCAAGTTAGCTCAGAGTCTGCTCCAGGCTGGGTGCTTTTCATTCCCTGTGTTATTCAGTATTCAAAACACTCCATGAGGCAAGTCTTTTCATCCCATTTCACAGGTGACAAACAACTAACACTCAGAGAAGCAAGTCACCCAGGTCACACAACAAGTAACAGCAACAACAAGGAGGGTCAGGACTTGGGCCCTAGTCCTTCTGTGTCCCAACCCTGCCCTCTCTCTATGACCCTCGACTCCTGCTCTCTGGCTCCAGCTCCTGCAATGCTCCCTCTTGCTCACACTGGCCTTCCCCCTGTTCCTGTCCCTCAACGCAGGCTGCTCTCTTGGGGCACCACCACACGCCATTCCTTCCACACGCAGTGCTTTTCCCCCGATCTTTGTATGGCTGCTGCTTCTCCTCACTGGGCTCTCGACTCCAATGTCACCTCAGAGAGGCATTGCCTGACCATCATAGCTGAAGAGGCCCCTGTCCCCACCTCGCTGGCCATGTGCCACACATTCAGTAATTACTTGCTTACTGGTGGACATGCTTTTAATAGTGTAACTAACTGTATCCATGGCCAGAAGGATTGTGATTCTTTGGTTGGAAATTCTATTCATCACACTCTGTTTGTCATGCTCCTCAGCCTTGAACTCATCGCCAGTCCTCATTCTCAATTTGCAAAATGAGAATAATGATTAACATGAGTCTTGAGGTGACCTTCTGACTGAGGACTTGATGTGTATTACCAATTAGATTCCCAGTGCCATATTCAGAACGAGGGATGACCCAAAGCCAAATCTTTTTCTTGCACCTTTCCCTTTGTGCTTCATGTTGGCTTTTCATTTGCATTTAGCACATTCAGGGAGGAGGCAGATAAACATTACACCAGCTGACACTGTGTGAATACTTCGGATCCAGTCAGGACAGGAAGGCTGCGAGTGAACCTTCACCAGAAGCCCTCCCAGGCTTGGAGCAGACTCTAAGCCCATTAATCTCCTGCAAGATAACCAAGCCTACTGCCAAAAAAAAAAAAAAAAATTAACAGCACCATTTCCTGGATTTGGCATTATTTAAGAGTCCGAACAGACCCAGAAAACAGAGTGCAGCTCCCAGTCCAGGCCATTCATGAAAACGGGGATGGTCCCCCCGTGGCTACCATCTGAGTTTGCTTGCTCTCCTGAATCGGAGCCTTAACCTGCCACTGTGCCATCTCCTCTTTTCTCCTCTCTGTAGCCAGCACTTCTACCCCTGTGGACCCCTGTAGGTCTACAGGTAGAATTCTGGAGGCCCCTGACTTGAGTGGGAAAATTTTATCTTTTAGGTTTCACCCCCTAACTGAATTTTGGCATTTCCTTCAACTCAACGTATGCAGGAAACCTCAGTGGTGCTAGAAGTTCCTGTGACTCTGTCCCCAATAAAAGGCACAGTTGTGTTCATATTTCACGCGTCAGGTGGTGCAGGTGTCTCAAAGTACAGCTAACACTCAACACTGCTTCAAAATTGTGGCAGCTCTGAGAACTGCCGCTAGGTCTTGTTATTTAACATGTTAGCAAAGAAGCGCGTGTATTTGTCCACCACAAACGGGTATTTTTTACTATTTTGATACCCCTATTTCAGTATAACTGGGTTTTCTTTGTTATTCTGTGTATTTTATTTTACACATGTAAAAACAGTGTTTGAGAGGGAATTCATAGGCTTCGCCAGACTCCCAAAGCCTAGCCTCCCCATTAGCTCATACAATCAAGTAGCCAAACCCTCTCATGGACATGTCAGAGAAGCTTTCATCTTAGGCAACTTTCAGCGAAGATCGGACTTGTCTTACTTGTCTTACATGACGCTGCATTCTACGTCACCATCCCTAACAGTGTTTCTCAGCCTTTGTGGGCCATGCTACCTTTTAATGTTTTTTTTTTATTTAGTTTTGAGTGAGACAGAGAAAGAACGAGCAGGGGACGGGACAGAGAGAGAGGGAGACACAGAATATGAAGCAGGCTCCAGGCTCTTAGTTGCCAGCACAGAGCCCAAAGCGGGGCTCGAGCTCCCGAACCACTAGACATGACCTGAGCCGAAACTGGATGCCTAACCGAATGAATCACCCAGGTGCCTCCATGCTACCTTTACACTTGATCTTAGCCAAAAGGCCGAGAAGCGATTCCCATGCTACCTTTTAATAAACATCCATACCTACCTTTACTACTCTCAGGAATGGAAAATAAACACTGTTATTAAAAACCACTCCTTGGGGTAAAGTGGTGCTTTGTTTGAAAACATCCCTTGTAGGAGCACCTGGGTGGCTCAGTCAGTTAAGCATCCGGCTTCAGCTCAGGTCATGATCTCACGGTTTGTGGGTTCAAGCCCTGTGTCAGGCTCTGCTGACAGCTAGCTCAGAGCCCGGAGCCTGCTTCAGATTCTGTGTTTCCCTCTCTCTCTCTAACCTTCCCCTGCTCACGCTGTCTCTCTCTGCTCTCTCAAAAATAAATAAAACACATTAAAAAAATTTTTTTTAATCCCATGTCAACTTCATCAGAAATTCTGACCACCCTGGTTGAGAGTTCCTTCTCAATGAATGCCCTCATGAGAGCACAGCAGAAGTCACCCTTGTCCTTGGCTACTCTCTCCAAGGTAGTTCTTTCACTAAGCACCCGATTCTCACCTGAATCACAGTCTAGAACATGTTGGCTTCTCACACTCCTGGCCAGGGAGGTAAGGAAGATAGTCTCATTGGTGTGACATGGGCAATTGCTTTTTTCTTTTCATTCTGAGATGATAAGGGTGGGGTTTCTGGAAAAGTTTACCAAGAAACTAAAGGGAAAGGTAGAAACCAGGAAGAAAATGCAGAAGTCCAGAATCAAGCCTGTCTTCAGAGACCAGATTTCTTATGCCAGGTGACTACAGTCTGGCTTCCCACTGACTGGCCTGGCACCAATCACTGGGCACTCGAGCCCCTGTTATTTTCCTCCTCTCTGGCTGGCTGGGATGCGAGGCTTGGCAAAACAGAACCTTACCCAGAGGGATCTCATGGTTGGCACAGCTTCTAGGCCTGGCAGGAGTCTCAGGCCCTGCTAATGTCGGCTTCCTGACTTCTCTCCAGGTGTGTGCAGAGTGAGAAGAGAAAGAGGCCAATGACAGCATCGAAGAGAAAGCCAACATCTGAGAGAAAGGGTGAGGATCTGTATTCAGGGCAGAGGTATAAAAGCAATGATGGTGGAGAGGAGCAACCCAAAGAGAAATGAAATGGGCACTGTGTGGAGACCCAGCCAAGTGTCCTTCCCTTTGGCTCCCCCTTGAGGCCGCTCCTGGTACTGCACCTGGTCCCTGTACCCCATCTCAGGCCACAGGCTGCCCTAGCAATTCTGCATGTGGGCTCCCCACCCCCTCCCCCGCAACACACACACATCCTAGTTTCTGCTTGGTCCCCGCAACACTCATTTACAGTCTCCCTCTCCCTTTTCTGACAGGCTAAAAACCCTAAACTCGTTCTCAACCTCTGATTTTAGGAGTAGCCATGTGCTACAGGTCTAGCAGTGAAGATATCAGGGGAAATCTTCTGAGGTGCTTCTGGAGAAAATATCACTACTGAAGGAGTAGACATAACTTTCCTCCTTTTTCCTATCCAGCAAATACTGTCATAGCCTGCATATGTGATGTCCAGAATTGTGAATGTTATATTTCAACCATAAGGCAACAAACATGAAAAAAAAGGCTGAAGAATGGGAGAGATGGGCATATCTGACATCCTTGAGCCACTCAATCAATGGCCCACTGGCTACACCCACATCCTGAATTACATAGGAAAAATCAGACCTTTGTTAAAGTCATTCTTAGTTGGGTTTTGTAACTTCCAGACAAAAGCAATCATAACTCATACACCAGAAATAAGTGGCTTCTTCCAATAGCCATCCATCACTCAAAGTAACCACACCGCTCCATTCCCAAACCCATCTGCTGTGGGCCTTGCCTTCCCTAGAAACCCATGAATCTACACAAGTACTGATGACACACGTGACAGCTCCTGGATAGCACTACCAGCTGGGCTCAGATTCAATGTCAAATCCATCTCTTCTAGCTCCAACCTATGCAACATCCAGGGCTTGTCTTATCACCCAACTCCCCACAGAGAGTCTCCATGATTCACAGTTGCAGAGTGGCCAGGTCTGTACATTGTTGATGTTAACTTACACACTTTATCTCCAATTCCACTCCTCCATGAAGTCACCCCTTGTCATCCCAGCATGAAGTGAACTCCCCATTTTTGAATGCCACTTACTCCTGTACCACTCATTGAGGGTGGAACACTCATGGCACTGTTAGGCATTGGTCTTAGTAAAATTCCACCTCCAGGAAGCCTTCCTGACACTCTCAGTCTGAGTGAAACCTCTAACACCAACTCTTGCAATGCTCTATGTGTTCCTCTATCAAAGTCCTCACCAGACTTTTATAACCTTCTGTCAACTTCTGTACATCCTCCAGTAAACTATGATCTTTCACAGAGAAATGGTATCTTATAACATATATCAGTTCTCAAATTAGACCTGCCCATATTAGATGCTTAAAAAATTTTTCCTGAATGAATAATCATATCTCTCTACCAAGATATCAAGCTCGTTGAGAAGAGAATCTGGATTTTTGCCTCCTAGCAACACCGCCCCCCCACCCCGTGATGCATTAATTTGTATAGAGAGACATGCAGGTTTTACTTCTACTTGACGTCTAAGGAACATGATCTTCTTTTTATATGCACGTATGTAAACATCCAATCATGACATGTGTATGTATAAACATATATAACATGTAGCCAAAAGGTGCCAAATGAAAGCTTGGCCTGATGATTCTTTTCCCCCCAGCTGCCCAGTGGTTTGACTCACCCTCCACCTGTTCCTGTGGCATGCATACATAGCCTCTATTATTGTCTTACTAAAAGCTTTGCAACAAAAATCATCAATAGTTAAGAGGAGCCACTTCTGAAGAAGTTCTCAGATGAAGCAGAGCAACATAAGAGAGTTTATCATTCTCTTATGAAGAGAGATAAGAGATATGATAAGAGAAAAGTGCCTTTGAAGGTCAGTTTAACACAGATACAAACATCCTCTGGACATCACTCACAGAAAGTCCAGGGCACTGCTAGTGATGTTCTCAGGAAAGAGACAGCCTCGCAAAACACAATCCATCACTAGGGCAAGGGCTGACCTCTCAGACATGATGGTTCTCACCAAGATGTTTAGGATATTTAAAAAGATGATCACCATCCCCTTTCTTCCAGGTGGAAAATGGTAGTCAAGTGATTCTCCCAAATTCAGTTAGAAAGCCACACAAGGGTGAGGATGGGGTGGAGATGGCCATGATGTTGGCTGAGGAAGGGAATGCAGCAGATAAACTGGGCAATTAGGACACATGTTTTCAAATAATGTAGATGGAAAGACTCTGAAAGCACATGTTAGGTATAAGGATATGAAAATACTTGGGGAGAATACCTTCTGTGGGAGATAGTAATTTTATAAAAAGTAAAAACAGAAAAGACTCCTGAGTCTTCTGACCCAAAATGTCAGGCTAGACTTGAAAACGTATGAAACACACCAAGTAGAAATATTCTCAGATTATAATTTTCAAGCCAAGCGGAGACCTAAAGCACCCTCAGAAAATGTGAGACATTCATCAAAGTTCAAGGGTCTCTGGGACCTCATATCTTAAAGCAACAACTTTTAGTCCCAGTCCTCTCAATGTGGAGAGTAACCATGGAAGGGCATTAAGTGAAAAACAAAAGGATTAAATGTTCCTACCATCCAGTTGACAGTAGATTTCTACTTTGCCCTTATCTTTACCCAGAAACATCCAATCAAAGATGTCCTGACTTCAAGCTATATTACAAAGCTGCAATCATCAAGACAGTACAGTACTGGCACAAAAATAGACACTCGGTTCAATGGAACAGAACAGAGAACCCAGAACTGGACCCACAATCATATGGCCAACTAATCCTTGACAAAGCAGGAATGAAAATCCAATGGAAAAAAGACAGTCTCTTCAGCAAATGGTGTTGGGAAAACTGGATACCGACATGCAGAAGAATGAACCTGGACCATTTTCTCATACCATCCACAAAAATAAACTAAAAATGGATGAAACACCTAAATGTGAGACAGAAAGGCATCAAAATCCTAGAGAAGACAGCAGGCAAAAACTTCTTTGACCTCGGCTGCAGCAACTTCTTACTTGACATGTCTCCAGATGCAAGAGAAATAAAAGCAAAAATGAACTACTGGGACCTCATCAAGATAAAAAGCTTCTGCACAGCGAAGGAAACTATCCACAAAACTAAAAGACAACAGAATGGGAGAAGATATTTGCAAATGACATATCAATAAAGGGTTAGTACCCAAAATCTATAAAGAACTTATCAAACTCAACACCCAAAAAACAAGTAATCCAGTGAAGAGATGGGCAAAAGACATGAATAGATAATTTCCCAAAGAAGATATCCAGATGGCTAACAGATACATGAAAAGATGCTCAACATCGCTTATCATCAGGGAAATACAAATCAAAACCACAATGAGATACCACCTCACACCTGTCAGAATGGCTAACATTAACAACTCAGGCAACAACAGATGTTGGTGAGGATGCGGAGAAAGAGGATCTCTTTTGCACTGCTGGTGGGAATGCACACTGGTGCAGCCACTCTGGAAAACAGTATGGAGGTTCCTCAAAAAATGAAAGAACCATCCTATGACCCAGCCATTGCACTACTAGGTATTTATCCAAAGGATACAGAAGTGCTGTTTCAAAGGGGCACATGCACCCCAGTGTTTACAGCAGCTCTATCAACAATAGCCAAAGTATGGAAAGAGCCCAAATGTCCATCGATGGATGAAGGGATAAAGAAGAGGTGGTATATACATACAATGGGGTATTACTCAGTCATCAAAAAGAATGAAATCTTGCCATTTGCAACAACATAAATGGAACTAGAGTTTAAATTAGTCAGTCAGAGAAAGACAAATATCATGACTTCACTCATATGTGGAATTTAAGATACAAAACAGATGAACATAAGGCAAGGGAAGCAAAAATAATATAAAAGCAGGGAGGGCGACAAACCATTAAGAGACTCTTAAATACAGAGAACAAACTGAGGGTTGCTGGAGGGGTTATGAGTAGGAAAATAGATAAATGGGCAAGGGACATTAAGAAGGACATTTGTTGAAATGAGCACTGGGGCACGTAGGTGATGAATCACTTAATTCTATTCCTGAAATCATTACACTATATGTTAACTAACTTGAATGTAAATTTTTTTTTAAATTAATTAAAAAAGCACAAAGATGACTCTTGCAAGAGCTAACAGAGACCCCTGGGCCTCCCTAGAGGTCGTATTAATCACTTACCAGATGTTATAACATGAACTGTATTCCCCCAAAATTCATATGTTGAAGTCCTAACCCCCACCCCCTTATTTAGAAATAGGGTCACTGCAGATGTAGTTAGTTAAGATGAGGTCATACCAGAGAAGATTCGGCCCCTAACTCAATGTAATGGATGACCTCATAAAAAGGGGTAAATTTGGAAACAGACATAGACAGGAGAACACTATGTGAACTTGAGAAGTCTACACTAAGGAAAGCCAAAGGTTGCTAGCAAAAGACCAGAATCTAGAGGAGAGGCATGGAACACAGCCTCCTCACAGCCCTCAGAAGGAACCAACCCTGCTGATGTCTTGATCTTGGACTTCTAGCCTCCAGAATGAGGAGACAATAAACATCTGTTATTTAAGCCCCCCAGTTTTAGATATTTTGTTAAGGAAGCCCTAGGAAACTAATATGCCCCATTACTAATTGCAGCCCCCAATGTTTAAATTGCCAAGGGCTATCTCCTCCACAGATAATCTTACCACCACTAAAGAATTAGAACTGCCTTGGTTTTCAGAATTATCTTTAGGTTGCCTTCTGCCTCTGGCCCCTCCTTATGTATTTACTTCCTTTCCACAGTTAGAAAAATCTGTGTTTACTAATTTCTAAGATGGGATTGATGCGACGCCATCTGCTTAATGAGAAAAATTCCTGTATATATGAGATAATCAACAAACATGGCTCCAATTAATGATTTTTCAAATTACTATTTAAATATTGACTTGGACTATGCCCATATGATGTCAAAATAACTGATTTGCATGTGAATAGTTCAGTCATACAATTAGCTGTTTTGTCTACATAGCTCCAAATAATGTGGTTGATTATTGTTCTATTACCAAATTGGATTGACCAGTGATTTTTGGCATCATAAAGCATATCCTAGATTCCTTTATGAGTACCGGGAGATCAAGCCAGAGAAATAAAAAGGTACTTCTTTTCTTTAAACTCCCAAGGACTATTAATAATGAAATATTACTGTGGAGGGAATTTTCACTAAGAAAGTATCACCTAATAACATTAGTTAATAGTCCTTCCTGTGGGATTATGTCACCATCTTATTTCACCTTTATTGTTCTACAGGGGAGTTCATTACCATGGCTTAGGTGATACTACTGTTTTATGGAGATCAATGTGTTATTGCTTCAGGTGAGGCAAATTAAACAGAAAGCCTACCAGACTGATAATAAATAGGGAGGTGAATAAGTGGGGGAAGGGTCATGAACATATATGTTTGCATTTTTCTTTTTCCCATTCCCCAATTTTCCTCACCACCCACTGGCTAGAGTGACGGGAAATGGATAGAACCAGAAAGAATAAACTGTGGGGGTGGTCTGAACTGAAGAAGGGGAAATAATTGAAATGAGCAGGCTTCCAAGTGGTCCAAATATCCACTATTGTACCTTAGGCACTGGCCCTCCACTACGGTCAAAGCCATGACAAGAGTTAGCACATTACATCTTTGTGGCCTTGCCACATCTCCCTCTCAGTCTTTTGCCTCCTTTTGGCCCCTCCTCCTTCTTTCCACTTCTGAGTATCAAATGAGAAAGCATCATAGTGATCCCCATATTCCATCTTCATTGTTCCATGGCTTAAAAGAATCCCCCCAAGTTGGAGACTCTAAGGAAGATTTGGGTTTCCACAGCAAGATGTGAACATTTCAATCTGAAATTCAGAATTCCCAAACAATGAGCCAATACATTGTTTCAATCTGGTATATTCTCTAGATAATCTCATTATCCTAATTCTTATTAGGATATTATGGAGATTTTCAAGTAACATTTAAAGATGTTAAAAAAAAGTATTTCACCAAAAAGGAGAATTTAAAAGGAAGACAAATCAAGAAAGATACTGCAAAGATTTTGTGAATCTAACATCTAGCAATAAGTAGAGAAAAAACTATTATATATAATGATTAAAACAAACAAGCACACAAACCTGCTGGTAAGAATGCAAAATGGTTGAAGCCCTTTGTAAAACAGTTCCAAAGTTCCTCACAACGTTAAGCATAGAGTTACCATGTGACCCAACTATTCCAGCCCTAGTTATATAGCCAAGAGAAACAAAAACATATGTCCAAACAAAAACTTGTACACAAATGTTAATAATAGCATAATTCATAATAGGGCTAAAAATACTTCATTAATATGGTCTCATATTTATAGTGTCCCCACACGGGTGTTAATGAAACAATGAATGTCTAATACAGCAAAATTGGGGCCTATTTTTTTCAGTGCTATTGCTAATTGTGTAAATGAAAGCACACACATGTGAAATGTGTGTGTTTGTGTGACCTAATAAAGTATGAGCTGCCACCAGAAATGGGGGCCTTATGTATAGAGAGTATGGTCTTTAGTCACCTTCAGGGATGGGTTCTAGAGAGTCATCAGAAGGGAAATTGCAGGTGTGCATTATAAAGAAGAAGCAAATTGCAATGAAACAAAGATGTAGGTTGCTGGGGAATCTCACACATGAAAGCCATACAGTTCATTGTCCCAAACCCCATTCTCATTTATCTCCTTTCCTTCTCCAAATGAAATGGTCTTATGTAAGCAAGAGCCCTAAGATATAACTCAATTTCCCTGGGAAGGACATTTATGAATCCACATGAATCACCATATTATGGATTTGACCTGATGGATTTTAGTCCCCACCTGGTAAACTCCTCCAGGCCACTGACCTCTCTTGTCCAGCTCTCATGACCAAACCTTTACATTCAACACCCATTTGTTGTAGCTTAGAGCGTAACACGGTCCCTCCTTTCCTTCTCACTCATTCTGACAAGAAGCTCTGATCTCCAGGGGAATCTGGTAAAAATATACTAATATCTCTAGGGTTGGGCATGGTTTTAGCATAGCTCCTTGGAATGACACTATCTTTAGAAACCATGATGCAGTATCTTAGCTCCATTCGGCAATCATCCAAGTCCTGCCAGTTCTATTTCCTTCCCTTTCTCTCCATCTCACAGGCCTCTACCTTGCTTCAGGACTCAATCTCTTCTTGTCCTAATTATTATCATGACCTCCCAATTGGTCTCTTTGCCTCTAGTCTTGCCCTTCATTTACCCATCTTCTATGTGGACACTGGAATAACTTAATAGAACGTAAGCCTGAAATTCTGCTGTTTAAAGCCCTGAAATGGCTTCCCATCACTGTCAGAGTGAACACCCAGCTCCTTATCTAGACTTATAAGTCCCTTTCTAACCCAGCTCCTGTCTACTTTTCCAAACTACTGCCTATCCATCCTGAGCTATTTGTAGTTTTCCAACAAGCTAAGCTCTCTATTTATCCCATCCTTATAATTTCCAATAATGTTCTCTCTGCCTTAAATGCTCCCTCAGGTAGCCTTGAATATCCGTTCCTTCCATTGTGGGTTGGCTAACTCTTTTCTTTCTCAAATGGCTCTCCTGATGCATAATTTACCTACCATTAAATTCACTAGGCTTGACTAACTACTAACCTTTGAGATTCCATTTGGATGTCATCTTTTGTTTTTGATTGGTTTCCCCCCAAATCAGGTCTTGAAACAAAGGTATGGGTGCAAGTGGTTTATTTAGAAGGGAATTCCCAGCAAGTAGAGTAAGGGAATAGAGAAGGGAGATAGAGAAGAGAGATAAGCCAAGAAAGGGTGTGCTGTGGGCAACTGGGGCACTCAACTCTGCTGGAAAGTCTTTAAGAACCTGTGTGAAACGCATCTCTGAGTCATCCCAGAGACAGGCAAAGAAATTTGAGTATTTATTTCCCTATCCCTCACTGATTTAGGGTCACTCCTACGGGTGTTAGCCCAATGGCACCTCCAGCCTTGCCCCATGGCCAAAGAAAATCACAAACAGAAAAAGGCAGGAAGCCATTAGTGTATATAGGAACCACCTAGAGTGAACTTCTAGGCCAAGAGGGTAAGGATGGAGCACCAGACAGCATCTCTACACACTCTCTTCAAAGCCTTTGCACCTCCTACCTCTACTTTTCAGCTTGGGTTAGGGGAATGTTCTCACTGGTCCCATAGCACCAATGTCCTTGCCACATTACACAATTTTGTTGTTTCATTTTTTGGCCTCAGTCCACTACACTGTGGACACCTCAAAGGCAAGGTGCATGTCTTCATGCTCCACAATTAGCAAAGTGCCTTGGACCTCCTACTGAGCCCAACAATGTGTGAGGTTGTTTCAAGCACTTTACATTCATTATCCCATTTTACACCTGAAGATCTCCTTACAGGAGTGAAAGCATCATCATCTTTATCATTCTGATTTTAGGGACAGAAATCTAAAATCCAGTGATGAGACAGAGCTAGATGAAGGACCACATTTGCTGATGGATAGGTCAGTAGCCAAACTACTTTAGTTTCTGCTGCTCAGCACACTATAGGGCGTAATGGCATCCACCTGAGGCTAAACCTTTCAACCCATGGTAGGCCAGATGTTTCCACATCTAGAATAATCCACTTTACAATATTCAGAAGGTGCCTGAAGGTGGAAGCAAAGCAGACCTAGAAATGCCAAGTCCTATGCAAAATCTGAAAGAGGAGCCTTTGATTTTCTTTTTCTCCTCTCACTTAGCTTCTCCAAGGAGCTGCCTCCTGATGTAATTTTTCTACAATTCTAATATTTGTGAATATGTAAATCAGATTTTACTATTAATTAATTCACCAACATAATGCCATTCACTGAAAGGAAGTGATCAGCCATGGGGAACAGAATGCCTTGTAGCTCTGTCATTTTTAAAAGTCAAAGCAAGAAGTACACAGTTCTAATAACAGAAGGGATGAAGTGCTTTGTTCTTAGGTTATGCTCTGGAGTACAATTTTTAAAGGGATTAAATATATAAACATCAAAGAAAGACTGCCCTGAAGCTAAGAGTTGTATCAGGAAACCCCCTGCTTTTTTATTTCCCCTATGTTCATACATAAGACAATGGATCTGGTGATTATAATGGTCTCTATTCGCTTTACACAATAAAGTAAAGGAAGAGAATTAATGAATTTTTCCCTCTGCAGAATAATGACTGCTGGTGAACCATTAAAAAATGGAAGAATTTCAACAGGCATAAGGTCAGTCTATTTGGTTGCTTTTTTGATTATGTATTTTTGAACCTCTTGACAGTTTTCCATTTTAACATTTTGAGGGATTTTTCTTGGTAGAAAAATCCAGACAAGGACTGCAGAAGTTTTACCATCTGCAAAAAGAGTGGGTTGGATTAGATCAGCAAGCACTTTGGGTTCTATAACAATATTTTTGTTGCTCCACAGAACTTCTCTGAAGAATACCAACATCAGAAATGAATCCAAACACTGATTAATGGATAGGCCACAATATTGCCACTTTACAACCCCATTAAATGGAACGCAAATACAGAAATAGCATTAAGTTGTTTATAATATTCATAGCATATCATGTTATCTGATTAAGACATTTTTGACATATTATGATACCCAGTCAAGGCATTTTGGAACAGGAATTAAGTCAATTGTGCTTAGAAGAATGACAGAACAGGAAAACATAGATTTTGATATCAGATAGACTTGATTCTATTTACGCTTCCATTACAGTGTAACCCTGCACAAGATATTTAATCTCCTTAATCTTCAGTTTCCTCTCTTTAAAATGGGTTCGACAATTCTTAATAGCCTGAAGTGATTTTTGCAAATTACAAAGGTAAGATATGGGAAAGTGCCTAGGGCTAAACTTAGCACATAAAACTCATTAAAATGTTCTTTCTCCCTTGTTCTATCCTTCCTGTAAGTTTTCCACACAATTACTCTTAAAATTCAAGCGATTATATTTTAGAGGCAGTTCTAATGTATATTTTTAAATGCCCCCTCCCCAAACAAACACCTCACAAAGGCAAAAGTATTGGGCACAATTTTAAGTGTGATTTTATTGATTACATGATCCACCAATTTAAATATATTTCCACTTTAATTGGCCTGGCTTACAAAACATGATCACCCTCTTAGACTATATTATTCTAAAGAATCTCTTTAGCTCTGATTTTTCTCTAAAAACAATTTAGAAGTGATGGGGGCTGGAAGGGGGAGGAGTAAGGAGATTTAAATGGATCTGTCCCTGGTGCTGAAAGTGAATAATGTATCTAAACTCTCCTGGTTTAGGTGCAGAAGGAAAGCTAGCTTAACGTCATTAAAAAAGCCCGAGTTGCACTTAGTTTAATATCAAGAAAGTGGGATTTACTCAAGATTTCCCAAAACTTCAGGACCATCCCAAGGAAGGAGAGAAAGGGATCCTCCAGCAGCCCAGCCAAGAGATCAAAAGGCTATCAAAAAACAAACAAACAAACAAACCCTGACATGTAATATTATTAACATGTAGATATCTAGAACATTAGATAACAAAGATGCTCATAAAAGCAAGATGCTAATTTTAGGCTAAAGGGATTCTAAAACTAGAGACCAACCAGATATCAGATATACCTTTTTTGAGACCCCATGCAATTATTGTGAACTCACCTCTGGTGTTAAACTTTTTAAAATTTGTTTGGAGATAGAGAAAGAGAAAGAGAGAGAGAATAGAGGAGGGGCAGAGAAAGAGGGTGAGAGACAGTGAGAGAGAGAGAGAGAGAGAGAGAGAGAGAGAGAGAGAGAATGAGTAGAGGAGAGGCAGAGAGAGGGAGGGAGAGAGAGGGGGAATCCCAAGCAGGCTCTGCGATGTCATCATGGAGCCTGACATGGGCTTGAATCCACCAACTGTGAAATCATGTCCTCAGCCAAAATCAAAAGTCAGATGCTTAACTGACCGAGCCACCCAGGTGCTCTATCAGGTTCATACTTTAATGCTCAGTATATTTATCCAAACCTATTAAACTAAAAATCCCTTGAGAGCAGGGAATCCTTTGTTCTGTTTCTCCTAATTGTTGACTACAGTAGGAACTTGGCGATAATTCAAATAAAATTACTTAATCAAGTTAAAGTAATCAATGTTGGTGTGCTAGTCAGAGAAAGCTTATTAGATACATGAGCTAGAATGTTAAGAGAACACTGAAAAATGAAAGGATTTTGGAAGGTGAAGAGAAGGTAAGGCTATGCTTTCTGTTAACAGAAAAAAGCAAAGCACAGACTTGGACCTGGGTGAACACAGATACCCAGATAGTGTGTTCCAAAATGTCTCTCCCTGAATCAATGCATGAAATATCCCTTTGTTAGCTGTGAGTCCTATGTTTATTCAGGAAAATGATTCTGCACGACTTTTTCCCTATGTCATGAAAGATCACTTTTTTTTAAATGTTTTATTCATTTTTGAGAGAGAAAGAAATACAGAGACAGAGTGTGAGCAAGAGAGGGGCAGGTAGAGAGGGACACACAGAATACGAAACAGGCTCCAGGCTCTGAGCTATCAGCACACAGCCTGACAAAGGGCTCAAACTCACAAACTGCAAGATCATGACCTGACCTGAAGTTGGCCATTTAACCAACTGAGCCACACAGGCACCCAGATAGATTACTTTCTTAAAAGGCTCATGATGATATGAGATCCTACTGAATTGGAAAATCCTGAAAAATACAGATATCCAATTAGCACACTTTTGAATGGAGATCATCTACACATAGCAGTGTGACTATTTTAAGCAGCCTATTAGGATTCATGCCACACGTGTTCTGTCTTCAACTGCAAGTTTAAACTATCTTCAGAAGACTCTCTTTGGGTAAAATATCAGGGAGTACAGTGTTTCTATGTATAAAACAGCTTCTTGGTCAAAACAGGACTGAGTCCCAGCAGATATTTCATGGAGCTATCCCCATTCAAGGTAACACTGACGTTGGCCAGCAGACCTTCCCCACTCTAAAGGAAAACCCTTGTTATACTTTGGCCTCCCCCACAGGCATTTCCATTTCCCAAGAAATCTTACCTAGATCTCTTAAGATGACAGAAGCATCTACCACTTAAAAAATATCAGTGTTAGAGATTGGAATAGTATAAAGTAATGATAAGCACACTGTCCTAAGTGCCACCCTAAATTGCAGCTGCCCAAATATTCTTTGCATGATCTCACTATGCGTGGTGATTTCAGAGTTGACATTGAATTGTTTAGATTTACGATTATATGCATGGAAATATTCTGTTTCTCAGGTAAAAAAAAATGGTGGTGTGATGATTGAAAGCTAACGCTCGACACACTTACTACAAAACAGTAGCCCCCTGTTTCTAACCTTTTCAAGCTGAATAAGCTTTTATTTTGGGTCCACACTCCCTCCACACCATGATTAATCCCTCTGGTATGTCTGAGCAAAACTGAGCCGAGACTTACTCCAAATGTAACAGATGATAAGAATCCCCTCCCAAGTGAGAATGCTTCATTTATTTTATCAGGAAATTTAATCCCTATGAAGGAATGCCCTTGTCCCTTCCAATTTAACAATAGTTAGAGAGTCACCTGTTAGGGGCAGTCTACTTAAAATACAGTGATGGATATTTGACCCTAAGAAAACAGAGATGTAGGTGAGAGATTTACGTAAAGGATGTTCATGTCAGTATTATTTATAACAGTAAGACTTTTTTAAATAGCCCAAAATTTCCAACAATAGAATATAAGCTAAATAAAGTTTTAGCCATTTGATGGAATTCTATGTAGCCATTAAAATGTTCTGTAGCATTATTAATCAACATGAGAAAATGGTTACAATCTATATAATGGGAAAAAAATATTTACCAAACAGAATGTTCATTATAACTCTCAATTTCAGGGAAAAAAAGGGTATTAACATTTTACATACAGTGTCTAAGCCCTCTGCCAAAGACCACCAAGAACACACCAGCAGTTGAATGAACTGGGCTTCTTTTTCATTTCAGTGAGGAGACCATGTACCATGGAGCACTGAGGAGCATCTCAATAAGAAGGACTTGGGCTTGGGTTAAGTAATCTGGGGGAAGATTTAAGGCAGTGGGGCTTGCTGTGGATTGGATTTTGTCAGGACGCAGGATACTTTTATGACTGGGTGTCTTAACAAATCTTTATCCAGGAGAGAAGACCAGACCAAAACTAAAGGTCCAATTTGTTTAAAAAATTTTTTAAAAACATCATAATCACTCCTATTATCCAGGATAGGGGCATGTTTGATCATTTTGGGGATGTGAACAAGGTTCATGCTTCATCTATGTTCAGACATGGTTATGGAGTGATCCTAATTTTGTCTGGATCCATCATAGTTACAGAGTGACCTCACCTGACATTAGTGTTTTAGTGAATTTTTTTTATTCAAAATGAGAACACTGAAACTTAGTTGGGAGCAACAGGACAGCTCCTAATGACACCAAGTCCCAAATGATGATACCAGGCCAACTTCTGGATGGCAGGGACTGATCTTCTTTTTCACACATACATATATTCAAGAAAGACTAGAATTATGACAAATCTCATTAACTAGGTGTTTATGATATACCAGGCACTGTTTTAAGTGCCTTGCATCTTTTAACCAGTTTATTCCTTACAGTGACTCTATGAGGTAGGTATTATTAATCATTCCCATTGTCCAGAACAGGAAAGTATGGCACAGGGAGATGAAGTTACTCATGCAATGAATTACAGTAAGTAGTGGAGCATGGATTCAACTTAGTGGCTATGGAACCAATGGCCTGAACCTCTGTATTGTGTTGTCTGTGTGTACAGTAAATTAGCAACAGACGTTACCTCTGAAAGGTGGTGGGAGTAACAGGGATAGGGGTGTCCTTTTGTTTCCTTCTTTTTCTAGTTCTTATTTTCTAAAACTTCTACAATTAATATGTATTAATTCTTAATCACAAAAAGGAATAATTTATGGATGTACTGTTGGACTCTCTATTCCCAAGGTCATTTCCCTAAATGCAAACCTAGGTCTTTGGTGGTGGCAACACTCCCATGAACATCTGAATCAAAAGAAGAAAAATCAAATCGGGACAAGGCAAGCCCCCCCCCACCCCGACTCCTGCTCCAACTCAATTTAGGTAACACTAACCGAATTTCCTGCAATCAAAAGTGGCAGGAAGATCCACTCCCAGGCCATTGGGGGTTTCTGAATTAAATCAGGGACTGTGGAAGTTGCCCCACATATACATAAAGGTGATTAGGAACAGAGTAAGAAGGACTAGAAGCAAATGCCAGGGTCTCAAAGAAAAGGTCCTTTCAGAGTGGGAGGACAACACTCCCACCCCTGCCAGCCCAGCGACTCTGGGTTTATCCCATTCGAAGATACAGCCCAGGCTCTGAGAAAGGGGGTCACCTGCTCTGCAGCCTCAGTGAGGGGCCACCATTAGAAGACCAGAAATTCCAGGGAGAAGAGCGAACCAAGGGTAGGAGGGAACCATTTGGAGGGACGAAGACTTCAGGATGAAAAGAGCTTCGCCAAAATGTTAAAGGCTCCCAAGGAGACCTGTCGGCTGGTTTCCCTTCTCTCGCTTCTGTCGCTTCGCTGGCATCAGGGCACATGAAACCTCTCTGTTCGCTCCCCGCACCAAAGACCGACTTTAGGCCTCCAGAAAGGTGCCCACCCACCAGCTGCCGCCAGCTCAGCGGCAAAGAACCGGGCTCACAGTATTTCCCACTGCCACCGCACCCGCACACCCCCCCTCTCGCCCTTTCCGCCTTTCCTTCTGCCCGGCTAAGAGCCATGCAGGGCATCCACCCTGCCATTTAGCACCTCGGCGGCGCAGTGGTGGGTGGCTTCCCGAAGCGTGTGCCCTCACAGCCACTTGCGCTTGCCTTGCCAGTTGCAGGGGCACAAGTCAAAGAGGCTTTTCCCTCCGCGATCATCGTGAATCAGCAAAGCGCTGCAGAGCAGCGGCGTCTCCCCGAGCAGAAATTACGATGTTGGGGGAAGGGCACAAGTGGAGTGTTGCAGGGGAATTTCTAGCCCCTCCCAAAGTGTCCCTCCCGGGGACCGCGGTACTGGGGTGGGGGTGGGGGAGGTGTTGGCTGGAAGCCTTTCGTTGAACCTAGGCGCCTGAAGAGCCTTATGGAAAAAGAAATCGGTGTGGGGAATGAGCGAGGGTGGGCAGAGAAAGTGGACTAGAGTACAGCTGGGTAGAAGGACCTAGGGAGCAGTCAGAGCTGAGCGGTTGCGCCCCCGGGATGGGCACCGCAGCAGTTGCAGGTGTTGCTGAGGGAATGTAGAAAGGAGGGTCTGGTGTGGGGGAAGGGAGGAGAGAAACCAAAAAAGGAGGATTTCCCAGCCCAAGACTTCCTGTTTCTAACATGCAAGTTCCCAAGTTCAGTGTAGAAGTGGAGGGCCGCTTGGCATTGGGGAGTCTGGAATAGGAACATTAGGGGAACACCTCCCTGAATCGCGTTCTCCCACCCATTTCTCTCCCTCTGCTCTTCTCCGCTCTTCCTCCTCCTCCTCGTACTTCTCCTCTTCCTCTCCCTATTCCGCCTTCCTTCAGCTTCAGTATGCAAGTCCATGCTCAGTAGTGCGGGCTACACTCCAGGGACCGCGCCTCCAGTCGCCACCGCCTTTCCTTTGACCCTTGGCACTAGGAGGCCAAGCAGGAGCGACTGGAGGCGTGAAACTTGAAAACCCAGAGCTCGGAGCGCCAAACCTTGGGACCCCTCCACCGCGCACCGGTCCCCACCCCCTTAGCCGGACTGAGCGCCTCAGTAGCCCAGACTCCGAGATCCGGATCTGTTTGAGTTGCAATGCACGGACCCCAGGGCTTAGAGCGCACAACAAAACGCGCTAAATTGTACCTGTGCGTGGCCGTTCCCGCCGCCGCCGCAGGTCTATCCCCGGCCCGAAGCCGGCGCCCGCCTTCTCGGGAAATTCTCTGGAGGGGGAGTGCGAGGGGAACCACAGTGGCTGCCTGCTAGCTCAAGGCTAGCGCGCACACGCACACGCCCAACTTTGCCGAGACGCCGGCGCCCCCCGGGCTCCCCCGCGCCCCTTGCGGCTCGGCATGCTCGGAGACCGGTATCTCTCCAGGTCTGAGATAAGGTGTCCCCCACTCCCACACTTGCACCTTTGATAATGAGAGGGCGGGGTGTTGGAGAGAAGGGGAGTAACGATATAGACTCCCGGTTCACAAACATTCTACGCCCGCCCGCAGGGGCGCCCGCTCCAGCCCCGCCGCACCAGGTCCCCCAGACCCGCCGGTGACGACAGAGAGAGGAGGAGGAGGCAAGGCGGAGAGCCGGGAGTCCGGGTGCTCCACCGACTGATCGTCCGTACCAGCACTTTTATTACTGGGGACGGGGTGGGCGCACAGGTTTAGGGGCGCTCAGCATAACTGCCCAACCCCAGTACACTCTGGAGCGGCCCTGAGGGCTAAAAGACTGATCCTCCACGGACGCCTTTTGGGTGGACGTGCCCAAGACGCACACTCGGACCCCGCGGTCCCGCGGCAGCTGCAGTGTTGGGGATAATTTAAATGGCTCTTACTTGAGAGGAGGCGTGATTTCCACGTTCGAGCGTCTTCGCTCCCCACCCCCTCTCCGCACCAGCCAGTGCGCGCCACCACCTGAGCCTGGCGAGAGCCGGGGCGCACGCAGTCTTCAGCCTCTTCCTTTCCGCCTCTGGGGGTACTTGGCTCTGAGCGGGTCCACCCGACGCCCCCCGGGAGAACTCTTTACTTTTTGTTTGGGAAATCAGGGCCATTTCTTTATTCATCTCTGGGTCTCCCCGGAGGAGGACAGGGGAGGGGAGGGCGTGCGCGGCGGCCGGGCCGGGGGAGGGGAGCACGGGGAGGGGAGGGAACTGGGTGTAGCCTGGAATTCTCCGTCCTCGTGTTTCTAGGCTGGCGCGCAGAGTCTCCCCGAGATAGCGCCGCCGCCGCTCCCCGCGCCACCCCGTCGTTGGCCTTGGGGGTCGGGTGAGTGGGGTCATGACGCGCCGCGGGGGCTGCTCCGGGCCCCTCCCGCGCTGAGTCGGGACGCGGCCCC
>NC_043717.1:18200769-18341450 GCF_006229205.1 Suricata suricatta
CGAGCCCGCGCCGAGCGTGCGCCTCGCCCTCCTCCCGCGCCCGCTCTGCTCTAGGATGCTGCGGCAGGTTCTGCACAGGGGCTTGAGGACGTGTTTCTCCCGGCTCGGCCACTTCATTGCCAGTCACCCGGTCTTCTTCGCCTCGGCGCCCGTGCTCATCTCCATCCTGCTCGGCGCCAGCTTCAGCCGCTACCAGGTCGAGGAGAGCGTGGAGCACCTGCTGGCGCCCCAGCACAGCCTCGCCAAGATCGAGCGCAACCTCGTCAACAGCCTCTTCCCGGTCAACCGCTCCAAACACCGTCTCTACTCGGACTTGCAGACCCCCGGGCGCTACGGCCGGGTCATCGTCACCTCCTTCCAGAAAGCCAACATGCTGGACCAGCATCACACTGACCTGATCTTAAAGGTGAGAGAGGGGCGGGCGCGGGCAGCCTCCCGCCAGTGCCGGTGGCGCGGCTGGGCAGGCTCTGCGCGGGGGTCCGGGCTGAGAGCGCCGCCTCTACCATCCCAGGCGGCTGCCGCAGGGGCTCCCCTGCACCGCGTACCCCTCCGAGGCCGCCCGGAGCCTCCTAGCCTCCTTGGCGGGGAGCGTCCGGGTCCGGGCCCGGCCCTGCCCTCGACACTGTCGCCGCCACCCCGGCAGCTGCTGCAACAGTTGGGGCGGCGGCAGCCACGGTGCTGTAGTCGGTGCGCTTGTTTTGGTTGCAGTGGTCTTGAGGGGGAGGAGGTTTGGGGCGGGGGGTAACTGGACCAAGAAGGAGCCGAACAGGAGGCATTCTGGAAAGTCCTGCTACTTGAAAACAAAGTATTGTGTTTGGAGGCGATTCAGAGTCCCCTCTCCCATTCTTTTCTCCCTTGCTCTGGCTTTCGGAGTGATGTGGGAAAGGCTGCTTGCAGGGGCCGGGAGGGGGCAAAGGAATGTGAAGTGGGGTGGTGAGGAAAATGCCTCCTACCCACCCAAGCAGGAAGTATGGTCCCTGGCGAGGACACGGGGCTGCCCTGGTGCCCTCTTCCCCAGAGCGCGGTAGCCATCTCTGTCTTCTGGGGTAGGAAATTATGTCTGTTATTCGCAGTTATTTCGTCTTTCACGTAGCTTTCCTCTTTCGAAATGCAAAAACTTCTTTGGGGAAACAGAGGTTCGATTAATCCACTTTTATTTGGGTGCGTTTGGACGTGAGGGTGAGGGGCAGAGCCAGAAGGAGGAGGACAGAAGCCAGGCTGTGTGGCTCTAAGAAGAGCACAGGAAACTAAGCAGCTGGTTAGAGGGTGACACTAGTGGAAACAGGTTGTGCCGTCAGCCCGAGGTGGGAATTTGATGTGGAAAGTGAGGTTAATGGTGATAACTTTCAGGAAGTTCCTAAGAAAAGCTGAGGAGTGAGGAATAGATATGGAAACGTGGAGATCTCAGAGAAAAAAGCAAAAAGAGGTAAGAATGTTCCATCTAAGCCCCTGGTGGGGATTATGGGGCTTGTTTACTTAAGGTGCCCCTCTGCAGAGGGCCTGCCTGGACCAGTCCCAGCCGGAGCCCTGGGGCAGAGGCAGGAAAGGTGCTAGTTTTATGGGGGTCTTCCGTCCAGCTCTGGGATTAGAGGCCGGTGGGTTAGATTTCTAGTCTACTTATGCCAAGGGGAGCCAGCCAGTGAACGTGGGGAACTCTCCCCTCTTTTCCTCTACAGGTAACCTTTTATCCCTGGAGATCAGCTAATTTTCCTATGTTATTTTCCTTCCTCTATCTATTGATGTGTTATCAATCAGCAATTAGTAATGAGGGGGATCTGACTGGGGACTCCATGGAATTAGGACCTTCCCACGGCGGGTGGCTTGTGATATTTTTAATGGCACACACATCATCACAGAACCTTAGTAACAGTAGTCCAGAAATATTTGTTTTTCTTATGATCATGCTTCCAACATCGAAGTGTGTGTGTGTGTGTGTGCGTGTGTATGTGTGTGCGCGTGTGCGCGTCTGTGCGCGCGCGCGCCAGTACTTCAATGAACATATTATGACACATAGAATACTGCTTCGAATGCTTGCCCAAGAAAACACATAGTAGTTTCATCGCAGGTTTAAAGAAACTATAATTTAGCCAGTCCTGAAGGTTGGAAAGCTGCCCCATGTTTTGATATATGATCTACTAAATGTTTCTTTCTACATCCCCTCCCCAGATGATGTTTCCACTGGCTCCCCCCAACCCCCAACAAACAGTCACGCCACTGTGACGGGCAGTCACCAGTTACATTCACTCTCAAGGTTAATGAGACACCAACAGGCACATCAGATCTCTTTTCACCAGGATTGTTTGTCTCCTATTTGATTTTGATTTGTTCAGGACAGAAAACCGTATTATCTGAGAAAGTTGGGACTGGAGAGAGAGGGAGGCTGTCTCTGCCTCCATAGCTAAAGGGCAACTTGAAAGGACAGTGGTCTTGTGGGTGAATTGTTTTCAGATTCGAGATGTTTTTTTATGTGCTAGATGTCTGGGGAAAATCAAAACCAAGTCAGTGTGGTCAGAAGCCATTTCTAGTGATGGCTCTCTGGTCAAATGAATTCACATAGTTTATAAAAACTCAGACCTAGGAAACTGAGGGAATTGCCTTCAATTTTATATATCCATTTTTTTTCTTTCTACATCCAACTCCTATATTGGGTAGGTACAGAGCTGGGACAGAAAGATGGACCTCCAGTGGTCATGGAAATGTAAAGTGTGGGAATAAGCACTTATCATTATTTTTCTTTCTTTCCATTAGAGACATGACGAAGATCTGTCCTTTACAAAAGGTGTTAAGAGCGAAAGAGTCACTGTTTCTGCCCATGCTAGTGTTATCCTGGTACTTTGCTGCTGGCATCAAGGACGGCCCTGACAGCTCACACTGCACACAACGCCATCCGGCTCCTGCCCATTGGATGGCATCACATTTGAAACAAAATGGACAGAGCGTTAGCAGGGTTTCAGAAAGGCTTTTGTGGGCCCACTGTGAACCCGGAGGAAGTATGTTTCAGGGCCGTATCATTTGTTCCTCATAGCGCTCTGCAGTTATACCCATTTACTGAAGGGGATCCTTCTCCTTCTCCAGCTATTAGTCCAGCTACTTTCTGACCCAAAATAGATGGAAGAGGGATGATTACAAAAAGTAAAAACCCAGGTTGATTTTTTTAACATATAATTGAGAGTATCACCAGAAAAAAAAATTCACATTTGAAAATCCAACCGATCTCATTCAGAGCTTTCTCAAATGTGTGCAAGAGACATGGTCCACCTCCTCAGTCTGCAGTGTAGATTTTGACCCCAAACTATGAGAAGAGGGACTGTCCCGAGCAGTGGTTTCCTCTGAAGTCTCTGGGGCAGAGATGTAGTTTGGGGTGTAAGTCGGTGGGGCCTGATGGTGCTGGTAAAGGATCAACCATTCATGAATTTCTGAACGTCTTTAAACATCTTTGTTTCACTAGAGATTAAATTTAGCTCATTATCATTATAACAGAAAATTCATAATGTTCATTTGAGAGCAAATTTCAGAGGAGCACCTCATGAGCTTTTATAAGTAGGTTTCTTCTTGATCGCTGACAATGAAGTGTAAGGTGTTGTTGGTAATTGACCTGGGCAGTGACCAAGACAGTGCTTGATGTATTCCACAATCATCCATGGAGAAGGAAGAGCCCGTTTAGCTCAGTCCTTATAATAATGACATGACCTTTATATAGCATTCTAAAAGATATAAATATATAGTACATTTAAATACAGTAAACACCTTAGGATATACGTGCTATGATCCCATTTTACAGATGAGAAATCACCACCATAGAAATTAACTCACTTAGCCATGGAAAGATGACAAGGACATAGTCAGGACAGAACAGGGCTTTGAATCCCAGATGAGTGCTCTTCACTATAATTTACTGCCTCCCATATGATAAACTACGTGAATGATTTAAAATGTACATTTTTAAAATCCAGAAGAACTATATTTGACTAAAGTCTCATGCCCACCTCATAGTGTTGTCCTAACAATAGTAACCGGATCATAAGGACATTTTCTTGACTGATTCTGTCTGGTGTCAGTGAAAATCCACATATCGGAACTCTAAATGCCCAAAGTAAAACATAAGATACTTGGAATTCACATTACACAAAGATGGAAATATAAGATGTTTTACTGTTAAAATCTCTGGATGATTGGATGAAGCTACTTCCTACTTGAGCACTGATCACTGTGCAGGTAGATTCAATTCCAATGCCTCACACAGTCCCGGGCACATAGTAAACCCTAAAGAAGCAACTTGTCCAATGCACTTGCCCTAGTTTACTCAGAAAGTAACGTGATGGCTACAGAAAATTCCACAGAAACTACTTTGACGTGTATTTTCAAAAAGACATTTTAAAAATGTTTACATCTCTACAAGCAGTTTCTACGCTTTTCTTTTTCCAGATTCTCCCTTCCCTGATAACCTCTGTAGTCCTAAGAAAGCGTACTTCGGTTTGGGAACTGTGTGGGGGCAGTTCCTCATTCACCGTCTTCTTCAAAGGACCCTCATAGGATAGTTTATTCCAAACCAAGGGAAGGACACATCCTCACCATGCAGACGTTCTTCCACTTCCTGGGGAATCTCACTTTGTTCAAATGTTGACTTTCTACTTTATTTAAACTTTTTATGTTTAAATACACTAAATGGAACTAGGGTGCAAAACAAGATTAATAGAATTTAATTTGGGATTAATTACTTCAGGCTTCCCAAGGGCAGCATAACTGCTAGGTCAGGGTCATGAAGACCTGCTAACGGGATCCAGACCCCAGTGTTTCCAAATACTGCCTCAGCATTTGCAGACATTATGGCAACGGCCATCATCACCCTCTCTCTACAGGCTAGGGATCGGCATGTTCCAACCTAGCTTTGAGCTCAGAAGGAGGTTTTTTTTTTTATTTTTAAAAGATTGAAACAGAACAAAACAAAAACAAAAACTATGAGGCAGAGATGGCACATGGCTCTCAAAGCCTAAAAATATTTACTTGGTCTTTTACATAAAGAAGTTCCCATCCTATACTCCAAACTCGTTTACTGGGGCAATTTTAGGAGGTTAACACTATTAAATAACCTGGAAGGCAGCGGGTCTCACCGAGGAGTGCTTTTGCCCCCCAGCGGACACTTCGCAATGGTTGGAGACATTTTCAACTGTCACAACTGAGGGTGGGCTGCTGCTGGCATCTAGTGGGTGGAGGTCACAGATGCTGTGAAACATCCGGATGCACAGGACAGCGCCCCTCCGCAAAGGATTATCTGGCCCCAACCCTGCTTGAAGGGTTCATTTGTGTTTCTCTTGCTTTGCTAGGGTTTTTTTTCCCAGCTGCACTGAATATATAAAATGAAAGAATACCAAAGAGAAGTTCCTATGTTACAGAACTTTGGCTGGGGACAAATACTACCACTCTTTCGGACGGTTGGGCAGAGATCAGATTCTCCAAGGTAACCTTCCCCAAGAGGCAGTTGTCCCGCTCTCTCCTACACCTCTGTCCTTATTGGTCTAAATCCCACCTGAAACACAAGGAACCGAATGCAGTCTAACTGCTGGGATAGCAAAGCTGCTGAATTGATGCTGGACTTGAGACTTGTGAGAGTGGCCGTGGGTGGCAGGCCCGCCCGCCCCTCCATTAGCAGCAGTCACACCACCCCCCACCCAGGGCTGCCTTCTACTGACAGTATAGGAGACCTCCCTGTGAGCGGTGGCCTGCTGTGGAGGCAGGAAGCAGCGCCTCACTGCCCGTCCAACTGCTTGGCTTTGCTGAACATTAAATGAAAAAAGAAAGAGCTTGTCCCCAAGGAACAGTGGACCAACAAGCCTTGGGTTTGGAGGCCACCTTCAAGGGCGTCTCTGCAGATGCTGATGCTGGAGTCTGCTCTCAGCATCTCAGGGAGCTTTTCTTAGTGACAGGTGCTCTGAAGACTTGAGCAGCCCGGGCCCTCCAGTGAGTTATTCTAGTGGCAGATAGTCTTAGAAAAGATTGAGCACGAGCCTGAAAGGGCAGCATGCACGCATCTACTGAGCCAGCCAAATGCCTTCTGCATTTTATCTTTGCACTAGGGGAAAATTAAGGAGAGACAGAGATCACTATTCCTTCTCCTTGCACTTCATAGGAGTGCATCCCAATCATCCAAGTACAGTGTTCTTCTAAGGGTGTCCAACGTCTCAACACATTTTAGTGCTGCAAATAGTATCCTCAAATACCCGCCCCACTTGCTCTTTGAGATTTGAAGAGCGATCTCTTACTTCCCCACGTGGATAAGCACTTAGGACAAATCTAGGTAAAGTCTTCATTTGAACGGAAATGTAAAACTAAAGCAGTAGTGTTAGAGGCAGGCCACCTTTCTAAGGATTCCTAGTACCTTGACAGATGCTCTATTGGAGTATGAGAAGTATGATTTTCAAAGTTTAAGACCAAAACCAAAGCTCTCAGGACTCTGCACACTCCTGAACCTCACAGAACAGCTGAGCATCTAACTGGCGATTCCTTACAATGCCTGAGGGAAGGAGAGGCAGGCTGAAAGAAGTTCCTGCTGCCCCGCTGGCAAGGGGGTGGCACCCGTTGCCACAGGAGCTGGAGAGGCGAGGTGCTGGCGATCTGGTCAGCTCTGACTCGGTGAGATGCACCATCTGGTACCTGACTTTGGGGCTCAGTGTGAGCCCCAACTGATGCTCGAGATAGGACTGAAGCAGACCTTTGAAGTTACCTGCTTGGTAGCACATCACAGCAAGCAGGCCTGTCTGCTGCCACATGCCCGGAAGGCCACAGAACTTCCGAGGAGTCCTGCCACACTGATTTAATGACCAGCAGGGGAGGTGAGTAATCTCTAACCTTTCAAATATGGAAAAAAAAAACCCAAAAAAATCAGAACAAGAGAAATCAACATAGGAAGCCCTGAATAATGTGTCATGCCTCCAACTTCAGAATTCATATTTCGAACCAAAAGAGGCAATGAGGGAACGGGGAAGCTATTTTTATCTTCTTGCTCTCTAAGGAATCCTCTGGAGAATATTGTTTCTGGTCTTTTCAGAGATCCCCCACTGTTAGGTCTTCCACTTGCAGTTGAACTTATGGGCTCCAAGTACGGTTGAGATGAGGATTTTAACGCAAGCAGATACCTGGCAAGGTGATATCCAAAAATCTCGGTAAGAAAGTGGGGACAAAACATGGAGAAGCAGGCAGAGAATCACAGGACCCAAGTGTCCCCTGTGGGCAGCTGGGGCTCCGTCTCCCGGGAACTCTGGCGGACATGGAGAGCATATGTCCAACCTATTCCACCTGTGGAAGAAGAAGCCAGATATTTATACCCCAATATCCAGGGGCACTAAATAAGTGTTTGACAATTACAGATGCCTTAAGTGTCCCTGTAACAGAATTGTTGTTTTAAAAAAGCCTCTGGCAAAGAGCTGCAGATGTTCAGAGTGAGAGGACTTGGCATGGAGAGAGGAGGGTGAGCTGAGAGGCTATGGGTGGGGCCCTGAGAGCATCTGCCCCAAGGGTCTCACACCCATCAAGAGTTGACATCTCAGGGCTTAGGGCTCTCATTCCTCAGGGATGTTCATCCCTTCACTCAACAAAATGGCCGTGACCCCATCTCCATGAAGCTTACAGGCAAGAATGATCCAGCACAGATGGTTAGTTATTCTTGAATGTGACTTGACCCACTGCCATTTTAATGATTTCAGTTGTCACTGGATGGCGGTAAAGATGATTCCCAACAGGGCCAGTTCACCACGAGGACTTGTGGTTTTCTATGCTAAAACCCCAGGTCTGAGTGGCATGGATGCAGTCCCCCTTCCCTCTGTGAGTCCTAGAGAAGTCTGCAGGACTGATTCTCAGAGCTCTACCCCTACACATGGACTTCTGTTGCTGTCCTTCCTAGAAATGCATTTATTCCTTACTTTGGGTCCAACTCAGTACTGCCTGCTACTTTATGAGGCCTTCCCACATTCGTGGCTTCTTCCCTTCCTTAAATCCATTGGGCTTTTGGCCATGTTCACATTCCTTAATGCTTAGCTGGACATTATTATATAATTTGCTGTACTGTCATGTGATCCTGTCTCTTGAACAAGATTGGAAGCTCTTCAAGGGCAGGAACAATATCTCCTCCTCCTCCATTTTCCCTAGAACCTAGCATAATGTGGAGTATGTGGCAGGTAGTTGATAAATTATTGCCAGTTGATGGCTTCTAGGAGGGAAAACGTACTTTCCCTTCCCTATTGATTTATTTTGGTCACACCAGAACTGATAATTTCTCAGCATTGAAGGCGAGATTCCTTTGCCCATTTTTCCACAGGCTCCACGACTTTGCCAAATTCCACAGCTGTGTCAATTATGTCTAATTGTCTCAAGGGAGAAAAATGCATCTCTGCTAGAGAACTATCACTATTAGTGCCCCCCCCAAAATCTTTGTGATACTCACTCCCTTTGTTTTGTGAGGTCTGCATTATTGCCTTTTGTTTTTGTTCTTGCTTTGGTTCGGCATCTAGGCAAGTGGTCATACTGAGTAAAAAGATTACTGGCTCTTGGACTCTCTCGTGTGCCCACACATGACCCGAACATCTTGTGAAAATACAGATTCTGATTCAGCCTGGGGTGACACCTGCAATTCTGGATCTCTAACAAGCTCTCGGGCGATGCTGGGAGTCAGTGGAGCGCACTCTGAGTGGCAAGGCTCAAACTTCACGGTTGTGAGCGGAACACTGGATCTGGGGTCAGAAAAGCCAAGATCAAGTCCCAATTTTCCTAAGTATGTGGCTTTGAGCTAGTTGCCTAACGTCCCTGAGAGACAGGTTCCTCCTGTGCACTGACTGTAACACCATCCTCTGCACCCACCTATGGCAAGGACACACTGTGACAAGGTATGTGACAGCACTGTGTGACCACCCCCTTCTGCCAGGTGGGCTAGCATTTCTGCTCTTGGCCTTGAAAATGACGGTTATCTCTTCATATGTGCCAACCCTTCCAGGCCCATCACCGCCTGTTGAGTGAATACACATGTGAGCATTTCTGTCTTTGATCTGCCAGGCAATAATGGGTGCTCAATCTAGGTTCTTAATACTCGAATTGGCAATTTGTTGGTCTTTAATTACTCCGAGCCACAACAGACTGGCTTCATCCTGCGGTGGAACATGCAGCTGTTAAGTTCTCAGGCAGGCCGAGCTGCCGCAGGGGGCGGGGGGACGGATGGACTGTGTTTTGCCTCATCAGGATGCTTTCTCAGGGTTCAGAACCTCATCTTCCTGCTTGACAGGGCTTCGCACACAAAGGGAGCCTTCACATGCTGCCCAAGGAAGTGTCTTAGGAATTAACAACTCTGGGAGGCCACAGACCCCTGTTTGAAGGTTTCCTTCACCACTGCTCCCAGGAAGCCAGACAGGGATTCTCCAGCAATTTAGGTGAGAGAGTTAATTTACACGACTACAGTGTTTCCCTGAGAAATCTCACTGACCAAAGTAGATCTGCACGTGCTTCAAAGGGCAAGTGTGTCCGGAATTGCCAGAGATCAGGAGAACCAGGCAGAGTGATCACTGGAAAGCCCTTTGAAACTGGGAAATGGAACATTTTGCTGACTGGGGGATTTAATCACTTAGGTCAATGCATTTCCCCCACCTTCTCCTTTCTAACATTTCATTTTATGGGGGTTATAAAAGAAATCTATAATTATTTAGGATCAAAATCAAATCCACCAAAGAAAATTCCCCTGCCTACCTGCTTCTCTATGCCTGAACTCTTCAAATGAAACTAACCTCAGTCTAAGTGAGGATTGGCAGTTCTTCTCAAATTTGAATATGCTTTCGAATTCCCTGGCAATTTTACGAACACGCATGTTCTGATTTGGTGTAGGTCTGGGAGAGCAGGTCCGGGTCCCTGCACTTCTAACAAGGTCCCAGGGCCGCTGCTGCTGTTGGCCTGAGGACCAGACCGGTGAGAGCAGTGGCTTGGAGAAAGCTTTGTGCATCCCAATTACTCAGGGCCATTTCATTGCCTCCATTCTCCAGCTTTAGCAGATATCCCCCCAGAGGGCTTGTCCACACAGACGTTGGGTCCCACCCCCAGAGTTTCTGATTTGTAGGTCTCAGGTGGGGCCTAAGAATTTGCATTTCTTTTTTTTTTTCTTTTTTGCATTTCTTACTTATTTTTGAGAGATACACTGAGTGCAAGCGGGGAGGAGTAGAGAGGGAGGGAGAAACAGAATCTGAAACAGGCTACAGGCTCTGAGCTGTCAGCACAGAGCAGGGCTCAAACCTCTCAACCGTGAGATCATGACCTGAGCCAAAGTTGGATGCTAAACTGACTGAGCCACCAGGCCCCCTGAGAATTTGCATTTCTAACACGTTCCTAAGATGATGCCATTCCTGCTGGTCCAGGGAACATACTTTGAGAACGACTTCTATAACGTACTTTAGTAATGAGCTGCCAGGTCTAATTCCAAAAATGCAGTCTCCCTCTCTTGGCTCACACATATACACAGGGTACAAAATGTATTTGCCCAGCAGTTAACTGTGAATAAGAGTGTAACAGCTGTTGTGCAAATGTACTATATAAGTTGGATCCTTTTAGGTCTGCAGCTCAAGGCCAGCATACCGGACACAGGGTCCTGCTCCGCTGCCTGTGTCCGGGGGCAGGGGTTTAGGAGAAGAGGGCTGAACAGAAGAAAGGACACTCTGAGATGGAATGTGGGGGACAGATAAGCCCCCTACCCACACACATCTACACTGTGGATGTTGTTATTACCATCACTGTGCAATTGCCAAGACTTCCAGAATTTCTCCCAAAGACTTCCCACATGGGGTGACCCGCCATTTACCTCTGTAGAAACTTTCTTTACATCAAACCAGAAGGTGTAGTGGGTACACAGAGGAGCTGCACAATACATTTTTGAGACAAGGACCCAGCTCTGTAGTTGCCAGAGGTGCGGTTTCTACCGGGAGGATCCTGGCAGCCAATGATCAGCTTTAGCTACTAACTGATGTCCGTGATGTTGAAGAGAGGTAAAGCAGAACTGGAGTGAGGTTCCATTAGTGCTGGCTTGGGCATAGTGGAAATAAGCATTTCAGAGCCCCACAGTTCTGGGTTTGAGGCTGTGAACCATTCATGTGGCCTTGGTCAAGTCACTTAATCTCTCTGGGGTCTCAATTTCCTCACCCATAAAATGGGACCAGCAATATCCTCATCACAGGATAAGATGATAAAAGGAGATACATAGAGAAACAAAGTTCACGAAGTGCCCAAGTGCCTAAAGCCACACAAATCTCACAGTATCTGCAATGAACACACGTCCAGGGCAAGAGAACAAGCCTCTGAGGATTCCCAAGGGAAAAGAATAAGCACTGCAGTCCTTTGACATGTTTCATATCACCATCTCCTTGTGTACAAAGTGCCTGAGGAAGTCCATGAGTACCTTTTATTAATGAAAAGCTTTGTTGACATGGCCTTATACTCCCAGATAGTGTAATATTACATCTCCCTCTATTTTTACTTCAAATGACCCATGGAAAATAAAAAATTGCATATCTGTTCATCCAGTCTTTACATTTCTAAAGCCTCAGACCTGCACTGTCCAGTTCAGAAGCCATTAGGCACATGTGGCTATTTGACTTAAATTTAAATTAATAAAATTAAAAATTCACTCCCTCAGTTGCAGTAGCCACTTTTCCAGTGCTCAACAGCCACATGAGCCTGTAATGGACAGAATAGGTAAAGAACAGCTTCATCATCAGAGAAAGTTCTAGTCAACAGCACTGCATTTCACAGATAAAATAACTGCTACCTCATAGGGCTTAATTAATAAGCAGTGGAATAAAGATTCAAACACAGGACTGGCTTCTAAAGCATCATTTAAAAACAACTACACCAGATTGCCTCCATGAGATATGGAAGGAGATGAGTGAGGCATGGCCCCAGTGGCTGATGGCCTTGGGGCAGTCTTTCAATCAGTAACAGAGTAAGGGTGGGTGGGGGAAACCCTGCAGTATCAGCTTCAACATGTAAAGAGTTTGGAAGTGGTCACTCCCATCCTTACATTAACAAAAACATAAACTGAAAATCAATGACTTCTCTTGGACACATTTAAGAACTGGGGTCACAGGGAAATTGTCATCCCAGAATCTGTAGAGACGGGCACAGCCACAGAGATACAGACATAATCTGCTTACCTGAAGCAGCAGGCTCTGGTAGAAACACTTATTAAATGGTAATTTTGACAAACTGGGGGAGCCATGAGTGTAGAGTAGATAAGAATGAGAGCTGTCTTTAAAGGGAGAGGAATCAGGAGCCCCAAACTTTCTTGGGCTTCACCTCCAGAAACCCCACCAGAAACTTCACCTTGGGGTGAAGGTCTGGCCGGAAGAGGCAGAAGAGTAATCATCGTGAATTCCACCCACTTTCCTCCATAACAGAGGGCTACTGTCTAGAGATTTTACTAGAAAGCAATTCTGAAACTTTGTCCCAGGTTCCTACCCACTTAAGCCCCCTTCAGCCTTTCTGTGTCACCTAAGTAGGGGAAAAGAGTTCTCAGGTGTGAGGACTTCAGGGAAATAGACCAGAAGTGCTATATCCAGGGAAGGAAGTAGGGAACGGGGGAACAACTTTACCACTGGAGAAATACTTGTGAAAATCACAGCCCCAAAACACACAAGCCCACTTAAACACTGAGATTTCATCAGGAGATTATATAGCTTTTGCTCTCCCTAAATCTTACCATATCAACAAGGTTCCAGTATAATAATAGTGGATTTCAGCTGTAAGACACAAACTCTGAGGAGGAGTACATAGGGAAGCCCAAAGTCAAGAGGATAAACAAAAACAATGACATGGAGGAATTTGATGCTTTTGGTACATATAGTCACAGCAAACATTAAATACAACCCAACTCCTCTAGAGTAAAAGAAGTCCTCACTATAAAGTCATGTTTACCTCATTTGTTATCAACTGATACATGTCCAGATTTGGAAAAGAAAATTATAAGGCAATGCCAAAAGAAAAAAATATAGTCCAAAGAGACAAAGGAAGCCTCAGTACCATACTCAGATATGACACAGATATTAGAATTATCAGACAGGAAATTTAAAATAACTATGATTAATATGTTACAGGGTTTAATGGAAAAAGCAGACATTAAGAACAAATAGATGATGCAAATAGAGAGATGGAAACTCTCAGGATGAATCAAAAGGAAATGCTAGAAACTGAAACTGTAGCAGAAATGAAGAATGGTTTTGATGGACACCCTAGAACATACAAGAATTTTAGGATAATACCAAAATATGCACACAATTAGAATGCCAAAGGAGTAGAGAGAATGCAGCACAGAAATATTTAAAGTAATAATGGCCAAGAACTTTCCAAAATTAATGATGGACGCAAAACTACAGACCTAGGTAGCCAGAGAGCACCGAGGGGATAAGTACCCATAAAGCCATACTTAGGTGTATCATATTCAAACTACCAAAAACCAAAAACAAAGAGGAAAACTTGAAGAAGCTGGGGGAGGGGGGTGGGGGGAAACACTGTACATATAGAGAAACAAAGAGAAGAATTCTATCAGACTTCTCATCAGAAACCACACAAGCAGGAAGAGAGTAAAATGAAATATTTATAAAGAGTTGAAAGGAAAAAAATCTCACCAACCTAAAATTCTATATCCAGCAAAACTATGCTTCAAAGTGCAGGAGATATAAAAAAAATTTCTCAGACAAAGAAAAACTGAAAGAATTCACTGCCTGCAGACTTGTCCTGCAAGAATGTTGTTCAGGCAAAAGAAAAAATATATGGGTCAAAAACTCAGATCTATTAGATGAGAGTTAAAAAAAGGAATAAAGGTAAAATAAAATCTTTTTAGTTTGCTTATTCTTTTTTTTAGTTTTGTTATTCTTGATTGATCTAAAAGGTAACTGTTTAAAGCAATAATAGTAACAATGTATTATGGGATTATAACATACAGATTAAGTGGAATGAATGTCAGCCATGTCTCCAGGGACAGGAGGGAGGCATTGGAAATACTCTCTTATAACCCAACTATACTACACATGCAGCATTACAGTATTATTTGAAGATGCACTTAGATTAGGTGTAAGTAGATGTTGTAAGTACTAGGGCAACCACTAAACATTTTTTTGAAAGAAGTAAAATTGATCTATCGAGGTAAAAGATAAAACCAAAAAACTTAATTATCAATTAAAAACAGATAAGACCGAAAAGAAAGGGGAAAACAAAAATAAATGCAACAAATAGAGAGCAGTTACAACCACAGTAGATATTACTCCAATTGTATCAATAATTGACTTTAAATGTCAATGCTATCAATATACTAATTAAAAGACAGTGACTGTCAGAGTGGACTAAGAAAAAACAAGACCCAATTCTATGTTGTCTACAAGAAACCCACTTTAAAAATAAAGACTGAGAGAGGTTAAAATTAAATGTATAGGGGAAGCTATACCATGTTAACACTAATCAACAGAAAGCTGGAGTAGCTATATTAATTTCAGATGTGGCTGACTTCAGAACAAAGAAATCAAGAATAAAGAAGGCATTATATAATGATAAAGGAATCAATTCTCCAAAAAGACATTCGATCCTAAACATGTCTGCACCTAACACTAGAGCGTTAAAGTACATGATAGAACTGAAAGGAGAAAGAGACAAACCCACTATTCTAGTTGGAGACTTCAACATACCTCTATTAGTAATTGACAGGGCAAGCAGGCAGAAAATCAGTAAGGCTACAGATGACTTACACAGAAGGAATGAGCAGGATGTCTTATATTCTGGGGAGAGTCATAATCCAATTTTTATAAGGATAGCTCTTACAGAAGGGTAGGGATTAAGTGGCAGAGGCAAGATATTGATGACAGAAAGATCCCCTCTACCCAGGGAAATGTTTTAAGTCTGTAACCAAGAGGCTTTGAATAGGATAACGATAGAAGAAAAAAGGAGATGGATTAGGCCACCATTTTCCAAAATGTGTTTTAGGAAAGTTTCCTTCGATGTTGCAAGAAGAAAAAAAAATGGGTTCTGTGACTAAATACCTTTGAGAAACCATGTTTATGGTATCTCAATATCAGATCCCCCATACTGAGTGCACATTAGCATATCAAAGCTTTTTAAAAGTTACTCTTAAAATAATCTATTTAACTCTGTCCAGTTCAGCATTTCTCTAGTTTATGTGATCATGGATACTTTTTACTTTTTTGGTGACATGTAATAACATCCCAAGGAACTAATATGCTTCAGAACATACTGAAAATATTATCCCTAAAATAGGGAAGTGGAATCTACAGGACATGAGTAACAGAGGGGAAATGAGTAAACAAAGGAGAAAGGGTGATACTGGCTTGGAAGTTTCCGACCTGGGTAAGAAAGAGGAGGATGCTGGGAATGATACATAATAGGAAACAGGTGGAAGAACAGATCTGGAGGAAAAGATTCTGCTGTTGGATATATACCAGTTGAGATATTGCCATAACATGGATTTGCAAATCTTTAGGAGGAAGTTGGAAATACAGGCCTGGAGTCTAGAAGAGAGGTGAGGTATTGATGTGAACCAGTGATTGGACAGGATAAAGGTGACAAGCCAGACCCATGGCATGGAATTCAGTGCCTAAGATGAGTTCATTTGAATGTGAAAAGATCAAAAGTGCCAGAGACAGAATCTTAAGGAATATCAGGTCTACAAGATAGGAAATGGCAGAGGAGGCATTTGGATGGACACTGGAACGCCAGGTTGAGGCAGGAGGAGAGGAGGATGTCATGTCATGGAATTCGCCATGGCAGAGGGAGAGTTTACGTCAAATCACATATGTTTAATGAGCACCTTTGTTTGCCAGGCATCTAGTAGAGGATGCAGCAGTGGAGAGAGAACACCCATGCTTTAATGGAGCCTGCTGGCTTCCCTTTGACAAGTGCAGCATGCTTAACCATCTTACATAATTTTAAAGTACCATTTGGACCCCACATTATTGACTTAACTGCGAGTATCTGCTAGGAGTTTAGGAAAGGGAGGACTGAAAAGTAGCCACTGGATTTGCATGCTTAGAAGTCATTGTTGAGTTTTGGTTGAGTTCTGGGATAGAGTCTAGTCTGGAGTGGTTTGAGGAGTGAGTGGGAGGTGAGGAAATGAAGTTAGCAAGCATGAATCACTCTCTGAAGTGTGGTTGGAGACAGAAAATATAAAGAGCTCCTTAAAGAAGGGAAGATGCAGCAGAAGCTGGAAGTGAAGTAGGGTCAGTGAGGCCTTTTTTTTTTTTTTAACATGGGAGAGACATAAGCATATTTCAAAGCTCATGGGAAGGGACTAGTAGAAACAGAGACATGTCGGAGGAGATAACCATGACTAGGAAGAAGGAAAGAAAGCCAGAATCCAATGGAAGAAATGGACCTTAGAGGAAGAGTCATGACCTCGATTTCCATAGGAGAAGACAGAAACAGATAAGATGTGACTATTTTTATGGATACGGTGGCAGTAAGTTGAAGGTAATTTCCATCGATGGCTTGGGTTTTTTTTCTGCAAGACAGAAAACAAGGTCAGGAGATGAAAGTGCATCTTGTCAAGTGCTAAAGAAAGTGAACACTGGTCTGATATCTATGGCCACGGAGGGCAGGTGACAAGTGAATGAAAAGAGACTGGGTAGTAAATCAGAAGCCATCTCTTTAGCAGAATTTTGGTTTGAAAGAGAGTCACATCTTTCCTTTTATCTCAAGATGGGCAAAAGCACAGAGAAGAAACTGAAGTGGAACTGAAAGGCAAAGTGAGAGAGTTCACACTGGATAGTTTTACATCTCAGAAAACCAGTGTGGGTTATGTAGAAAGAAGGATTCCTTACCTCCAAGGGCTGGTTGGCATTTGGATGGCTCATCAGAGGAGAAGAAAATGACCTAGCATGGTTCAAATAGAAGCTGGGACTATGTGACTTCCAAGGGCGACCCAGCCTTCAGGTTCTATCACATAGCTCAATGGTTCTCAACCCTGGCTCCATGGCAGAATCACTGGAGGAATTCAAACATACCATGCCTAGGTTTCCCCCCCACCCACCCAGAAACTGTCATTCTCTGGGTCTGGCAGCAGGGTGGTCTATTCCAAATGCGGTCCACAAACTCGCAGCAGCAGCAATAGCCATAGCATCCCCTGGCAGCTTGTTACAACTGCAGAATCCCAGGCTCCACCCAGACCGACTAGATCAGAGTCCGCATTTTTTTGCGAGATCCCCAAGTGATTTGTGTGCATGTGAAAATCTGAGAAATGCTGGACCAAAAGCATGGTCTACAGTGGAGCCAGACATGAGTACTTTTTTAAAGCTCCCCCAGGAACTTCCTTCTTTTAATGTTTATTTATTTTTTAGAAAGAGACAAAGAACACAGGGAAGTGAGAGAAACAGAGGGGAACAGAGGATCTGAAGTGGGCTCTGCACTGTAAGTGCAGATGTGGGGCTCAAACTCATGAACCACAAGATTATGACCTGAACCGAAGGTGGATGCTTACCCAACTGAGCCACCCAGGCATCCCATTCCCCAGGAACTTCTAAAGTGCAATCACGGTTGAGAACCACTATTACAGAGAAAAAGAGATACTTTTTAAACTGTATTTAGCTCATGATATAATGTCATAGTATTCTATGTGCACATGCACGCAGACACGTACAAAGAGTACATGTAAAAACTAGAGAAATCCAAATAAGATTTGTAGTTGATGGTAGTGTACCAAAGTCAGTTTCAGGGTTTTTTTTTTAAATGCTTATTTATTTTTGAGAGAGAGAGAGAGAGAGAGAGAGAGAGAGAGAGAGAGCGAGCTTGAATGGGGGAGGGGCAGAGAGAGGGGGAGAAACATAATCTGAAGCAGGCTCCAGGCTATCAGTAGAGAGCCTGACACCGGGTTTGAACTCACGAACCGTGAGATCATGACGTAAGCTGAAGTCGGACTGAGCCAGCCAGGTGCCCCCATCTAGTTTCATGGCTTTGATCCTGTACTATGGTTATGTAAGAAGCTATCATTAGGGGAAGCTGGGTGATGGATACACAGGAACTCTGATCTACATTTACATCCTCTTGCAAGTCTTAAATTATTTTCAAAGAAAAGGTTAAAAAGAAAGCATTTTAAGCTAAGAGAGAGCCTGCCTAGGATGAGGAGCAGCTGTTCTCCATCATCATCTAAGAAATAAACAGCCTCCATCATTCATTCGGAGGGGAGCCATTGGGGGATTTAAGGCAGAGGGATGACAGGTTTGAATTTGTGTTTTAGAAAAAATAAATCTGGTGGCAGTTGGAGGATTGACTAAAAGTAAAAAAGATGAGTTGGGACGTGATCTCTGTCATCCACATAGACTGGAGCAATGGGAATGGAACACAAGAGGATGGATTGGAGAGATTGGGAGGTGGAATGAGCAGGACTGGAGGAATGATTCAAGGACTGTCGGCGTTGGCTGTGAGTACAGGCCCCCGGAGAAGCTTTTTACAATACAGATGCCCGGACCCTCGCCAAGAGATGCCAATTCCAAGGGGCCAGGCTGGACCTAGGCTTCTGGGTTTGTAGCACTCCACAGGTGGTTCAAATGAGCAGGGTTGAGAGCAGCTGGCTGAGGCTGAGGAGGCGGGAAGTGCAGGGTAAACCTCACAGGTTTGCAATCCAGTCGTGCAGCTACCCGCTACCCGGCAGAGGAGGAGGAGGAGGCAGCCAAGAGACAGCCAGGATAAATTAGGGAGGTAGCCCTTCCTCTTCCACTTGTTTTAGGTTGAGGAAAATTGTAAAACTTGGAAGTTAAAGTGCAGAAATCCCTAATCCTTGCAACCTAGCTATCTTCCCATGGCTTATCTGAACAAATACATTTTTAAATGAAAATAAAACCGTAGTTCGATTGTTTGTGCCACCTGAGCATAACCTCAGCTTATTAAAAGCAACAACTTTTCTGTTAAGTGCAAAGTGTGAAATATTTATACAAACAAAGAAATCTTCAAGAAGCCGAGCTAAAAGCTTTGGAAACAAGGTGAAATTGCTTGTTTTTAGTGCTGCTAGCCCAACCTTTCTCCTAAATCCACCTAGATATTTTATCCATCTTCCTCCACCCAAGACTTGCATGTCGGGTTGGTTGGTTTTTGCTCCTGCGAGGCTGTGCTTTGGAACCCTTCCAAACTCTGCAGCAGGTGCTGAGTGCGGTCACCTACCCCACTCTCCTGGAGCAGCAGGACAGCACGCAGCCTCCGATGTCAGCACTCACTGTTCATAAACCCCGAGCTCCAGGGAAGGTGTTCTGGGAGAATGCACCGAGCCTTCAGAGCCCCAAATGGGAAGCAGCCGATGGCTAATGGATTGTCTTTTACAGGGTGACCTGCCAAAGCCACCAGTCTCCGCTCATAAGAACAATCTGGGGTTTCCCTCCTGAGAGTTGCCTGCTGCCTATTGGGAGCTGTCTTTATAAAGTTGTGTGCCAAGCACCGTGAAAATGCTCTCATTTCAAAATGGTCTGCTCTTTAGCATTCTGTTTTCCCTGTCAAGGACATTTTTGCCCTTTTTTTTTTTTTAGAAGTTACAAAACCCTCTCATTTCCATTATAATAATAATGCAAAAGCACCTGGCAGAGTTTAATGATTATGTTAAATGGTTAATGTGAAAAATGTTCAGGTGGCATTTACAAGGATACTTCTGTGTTCCAGGTTCTATTACCCCTCAGCTTTCTACTAGCTATGGTATTTACAAGGTTACAGAGTAACACGTAAGCTCATCCATTTTTGAAATGAACCTAAACTTAGTTTGAGATCTGCAGGCTTGCTTCTATTGATTCTGATAAAGCTACTAAAGCTTGGAAAAGGAGGGAGGAAATGATAGACTGACAATTAAAAAATCTCTTTATTCCTAATTCTAGTGTCTTATTCTTTCAGGAGCTGCATATATTAATACCTGCCTGTGTATTCCCTGAGGGCTGGGCTGGAAAAGCATTTCTGTGCTGTTTAGTTTTGTGTGTAAATTGCGACAGCATCTTTACCTTTAGACATACAAGTACATATACTCATTGTTAACAGTCACCTTTCCAATATGTTCCGGTTCCTCTTGTTTGCTGTTTTTTGTTTCTTTGGCTTTTTTTCCCTCTGAGTTTTTGTGAAATAGCTAGTACTTTTGCTCAGTCACTCAATCGCAGTATTTAACTGGGTTTCAGGACATGAAAGAGGGAGCTGTTTAATGCATGCTGCTGATGCTAAGGCAATTGGACAAGAGTGTGTTGGCTGGTCCAGAACATTTCTGTCTTGAGGATTGTGTGCCTGCACTGTGCTGGGAGTAGGGACATAACAAAGAACAAGTCTCAAAAGCTGAAAGATGTCCTTATAATATGACAAGTGAGGAGACAGATGTGTCCCCACACAGGGGACCAGGGAGGATCTCGTCTGATTTTCTAGGGCAGGCTTCCTGGAGGAGGTGATGCATGAGCCAGGCACATCACTGCTCTCAAGTCCTGGCCCCTGGAAGGGAGGGCTGGGGACTGGGACTTGACTACTCATTGGGCAGCCCTTTCCAAAGTGGCCTGTTTCTTGAGGCTGCTGGCCTGTAGCAGCTTCTCTTTCAAATGGAGGACAGGGCTCTAAAAAGTGCCCTGCACATCCTTCCTGCCTCATATCAAACACGGCACTGCAGAATATCATGATCGCAATCCTTGCCATCATGCCTCCCCCAAAAAGCCACATACTGCTTCTCACAAACAATGAATCCCTCACATCAAGAGATGGGCAGTTGCTCTATGACAAGAACACCACTGGTCAGCCGGGAAGAATATGGGATTTCCAGGCATTACATTAAAACCACCATGTGCTTCAGGAAACTATGGGTGAAGATGCCAGTGACACTCTCTGATGGCCGCAGGGAGAGGTGCCGACACTTACAAAGAACCCACGATGTGCTCTTCTGCCGGGCACACTGTTTGCATTGTCTCATTCAGAATCAACAACACTTCTTGTCAGTCATCCCATTTTGATGATGAAGACAGGCTTAAGAAGGGGAATGTGCTCACGGTTATCAGGTGGTCACTTAGCTAAGGAACATAAGTCTCTGTGAGCCCTTTGTCAGGTTCATGCATGCCACGCTGCGGCCAGGGCTCTTCTTTCTTTCAGTCTCTACAGTCTCAGTTATCTTGAATTAGATAGTCTCCTGCCAATCAATAAGAAAAAGACAAAATACCCCAATATCTAAAAGGGCAAAAGGCTGGAATAGGCCCTTTGGAAAAGATGACAGCCACATGGCTAATGTGCATGTGCAAAGGTGCTTAGTTAGCTTCAGGGATCATGGAGGTGCAAACTGAAACCAAAACGAGATACCAGTACACACTCTCCAGAATGGGAATGATTTCAAAGAGTGATAATACTAAGTGTTGCAAAGGATATGGGGCAACTAGAACTTTCACACATTGCTGGTGGGAATGTAAAATGGTACAATCCCTTTGGAAAACTTTAAGTACATGCTTACCCTCTGATCCCCAAATTCCACTCCTACGTGATGTCCTGAGGCTGGCTCCTACTGGCGCCTGAAAGCTGATTTGGCATATCCCTTCCTAACTCACATCCCCTAGGTAGCTTGAAATTGACCACAGTGGGGATATTTACAAATGCTTTCAAATCAGAGCTGCTTTTGTAGGTGAACTTCCTGTTAAATGCATAGCAACATAGCACTGTATATACCTGAAAGACACGACTGCATATGGCCACCAAAGGACTTGCACAAGAATGTTCATCACATTTTTATTTTTAATAACCCCAAACTGGAAATAACCTAAAAGGTCCACCAACAGGAGAAGAAAAATAAATTGTTGGTATTTTCATGCAATGAAATCCTACACAGCAAAAATAAGTAACAAACTCCTGATAAACACAACACAGGTGAAGCTCACAAGCTGTGGGTCGAGTAAAGGAAGGCGGGCACAAATTAGTACAGACACCATTGTTGCATTTGTCAGAAATTCAGAAAAAGCAAGCTAATCAGTGTTGACAGAAATCAGAATAGCTTTGCTTTGGGGGCCTGACTGGGAAGGAAGATGAGGGAGCCTTCTGGATGCTGTAGTTGTTCTAGATCTGAGTGATACTCATATAGGTATGTACCTCTACCATTTGCTGAGTGGGACACAAGCTCTGTACATGTTACCATACAGATGTTATACCTCCATAATGAAGGGCACACACGCATACATTCTATTCAGTGATCCTGTTCATAAGGTGGAAGAGTCAGACTACCATCCCAGCAGTGCAGGATATCCAACGATGGTGCGTAATGACAAGAAGGCAGCCTGAATCTTGGCAGACAGGTCATCTTAGTTTTACTGACGTCCGACATGCCGCCATCATGGAGACTTTCAACACCTGTACCAGCAGCGGGGCTGGTGCATGAAGAATCTGCCTCCACTAGCACACACTCCCCAGGCACATCACTGCCTGGGAAGGAATCCAGTGAACACATCAGCTGTCTCTCCCACACACCTACCGCCATAGCAGCAGAAATCTAGAAGTGTAAAGATAGGAACTCTCATCCAACTTGGGCAACATTCCAGCCTTTGCTGTCAACAGAGAACACCAAAGTCTCAGACCATACCTGCTGAGATATTCCAGAAGGATGCAAAGAGGCTGCTGTGTCTCTGAGTAATTTTTTTTTCTAAGACAGTAAAAGCCAAAGAAATGCCTGCTTCCTTTATCACCAGCAAGAAGAAAGACAAGAGATCATGTCATCTCACAGTTCTCTGTTCCTGGCAGGATGTAGGCTTAAGCCCTTCTGGAGGAGTTATGTGCAGTCTTGTCATGAGGATACCCTAGACCCAACACGCTATTAGCTTCAGACTTTAATGAAAAGACTGGACTATACCCACACGAGGGAGAAGTGCAGGTGACAGCATGGGCCATCTCCATTCGTGAACTTACCAGAGCTGGGTGACAAATACTTGTTGTATACCTGCAGTATGCAAGTTGGCATCATTCCAAAAAATCTGTCCACCATCAAACAACTGATAATGAAGAGAAGCTAGAAAAATCCTAACTTTACTCCCTAAGGGTTGCATTTTGTTTTATTTTGACATAACCATATTTGGGTTTGGGGGGTTTGGGGGGGGGCTTTAAATACTCTATTTTTTTTCAGTTCTTATTTAAATACCAGTTAGTTAACATGCAGTGTTATATTAGTTTCAGGTGCATGTCAACAGTGATTCAGCACTTCCGTACAACACCCAGTGCTCATGACAAGTGGACTCCTTCATCCCTGTCCCTTCTTTCACCCATCCCCCTCCCACGTCTCTTGGTAAACATCAGTGTGTTCTCTCCAGCTAAGAGGCTGTTTCTTTTGACGTAACCATATCTGAATACATAGGAAACTGGGAGTTGGTTTTAGAATGTTTAGTGTTTTGAGAACAGCAGGAAACTAATTCCAGAGACTCTGGCCGTTGTTAGACATTCTCTTAGTTTGGGTTCCCCCAGAAACAGACCTTGAAACAAGAAACCAAGTACAGGTGGGAGGTGAAGGGCAACCAGAGGGAGAGCGGGGCAGCAAGTGGAAGGAGACAGAAAGGGGTGTGTGATCACGCAGGCCATGGCTGGAAGGAAATGGAGCACAGCCCCACTGAGGAAGCTCTAGGAACCAATTTAAAACACACTCACCCATGAGTAGTCCCACCCATGGGGAGGGAAACTGGGTATTTCCATGCCAAGTCCCATCTGTCATTGGGTGAAGTCTGCCCCCAGGGGGTATTAATGCCCCAGAACGTCTGGTCTGCCAAGCAGATGGCAGAGTGGGCTCTCTGACAAAGAAGCATGGGTGCTGGCATTTGCAGTCAGGCAGGTGTGCTCTCAAGAGGTGAGCACTAGAGCATTTGAGCAGGGTGCCAAGTGCATCTGCGACAGAGGAACTTGAAGCGATTGGCCAAGAACTTCTGTATTTGTGTGGTCTATGGCTACACTTGGGAGGCATACACACAGAAAAGGGCAAGGCCACACATCAGCTAGATCTGTACATTTATAAATCTACAATCCATTGATGTACAGCAGTTCAAATGTTTAATCGGCATCTTGGGTCTAAGAATTGTCATCACACTTGACTACTAGCTTACCCTCTGGGCTAAGCTGTCCAGATCTTTTTTTTTTAATTTTTTAAAATTTACTTTTGAGAGAGAGAGAGAGACAGTGCGAGCAGGGGAGGGTCAGAGAGAGAGGGAGACACAGAATCTGAAGCAGGCTCCAGGCTCTGAGCTAGCTGTCAGCACAGAGCCCGACGCGGGGCTCGAACCCATGAACCGAGAGATCATGACCTGAGCCGAAGCCGGACGCTTAACCGACTGAGCCACCCAGGCACCCCCAGATCTTTAAAAAAGTAGAGACATCAGTGTTTTGCCTCCTTCATGCCAGTATGTCCACTGTGGTTCAGACCTTCATTAGCATCTCCCTGCCTCTGCTCTCCAGCCTTCGCAGTCTGTCTACCACACTGCAGCAGAGTGATTTGCCCTCAGTTCTAATCATCTCATTCCCTGCATGAAACTCTTCTTGGGGCCCAGTTGCCAGCAGGACAAATTCTGTCTCCCAAGTTGAGCAGACAAGGCCCTGTGTGATTTGGACTTTGTTTGCCTCAGGCTCTACATAAAATATAAAATCTCTCAGGTACCTACATCCAATGTCATGTCTATTTGAAGATTCTGCCCCTTCTCCCACTCCTTGTTAATGCTGTCAGTGGGTGGAGTGATCGTATAATTTATCATCCAGACTGGAATACTTTTGGGAGTGCAGGAGGGCACTGTTAATTTCATCCATTCATGCCTCACAGCAGGCATGAGACGGCAATCCTTTGGTTTGCAGACCCATCACTGCCGATGGAACCCAGACTTTTATTACAGGTGACGCTATCCTGTTAACAGACTGGCCTCCAGGAAAGGCATCTGGGAAGATTCCTTCCTCCTCTAACTACTTCCCACCCTCCCACCATTGCTACTTCCTTCCATGGCAAAGCTCTGATGTTTTGCGGAATTCAGCTCTCATGTAGCCCAGTTCAGCTCACTACTGCAGAGGTGGAATGCATCTACAGTATCCTCAGAACATTCCATCTACTTGCCCTAGGCACACCAGCCCTGCTGGAATTGACAGATGGCTTCCACTTGGTTGTCTGAGTGACATGACTTCACCCAGCCAAGAGCAAAGATTGCTTTCATGTCCAAAGATGTCACTCTGGGTGATTCTATCTCGCTTTAATGCTGGCAATGGCTCACAGATTTGGCTGACTAAATTTTGCAGGGCACGCACATGTAAAACCTGTGATGGGTCTCAGGCAGGCAGCAGCTGGGAAGTGACAGCTCTTTTGCTTTGCTAGGACAAAGCCACCTCCATTTCAGCACCAGTTATAGCAATGAGCCATTTACTGAACATGTTTTAACTATCTACACTATGCTGGATATTAATATAAGTCCTGGGAAGATCAAGAACATTAAGACATAGTTTTACCTCAAGAAAGTTAAGAGTCTAGCAGAAGGACTTCAGGCAGAATTTCAGAATTGGTTCATGCATGCTGCCAGCTCTACATCGCTAAACTTTTCTGTATCCTCCTCCAAAAATAGAAGCCAAACAAATACACAACAAAAATTCAAACTACTCTATAATTAAGTATAATACATAATTATTTCAGTACCCAATCTCCTACCTAAATTGTTTCTCTGCTCTTACATTCTTTAGATTATAGTCTAACCATATCCATTTATCTAATGAGATCAGCCATTTGTCTGCAGCATAAGCGAAAGGACTAAATTCAATGTCATCTGTTTATTTAAGATGGAAATGATATGCATGTAGCACAGTAGCCCTTGGGTACAAATGAAGTATCATTCAATGTCACCAGGGAAAATATAAATCAGCAAGAAGGAACACGAAGGTTCAGTCAGTACATCTTTGTTGGGCTTCCAGTATGCGCCAGGGACACAAGATGGAGTGGAACATGATCCTTGCCCTCAGGGTGCATATATATTCTGGTCTTAAACAGCCTATGGGGAGTGGGGGTATGTGCATCCCGTAGGATCCCCAACTTTAATCGCGTGTTTTGCAACAAATTCTCAAATTGCCAGACCCTTTCACTAGTATGCTCTGCAAAGAATTTTTTCTCTTCTTCCCTCCGTGTGTGTATGGGGTGGGAGGCGGGTCGTCACACAGGAAACGTGCAAGACAGAAAGGATGCTGTTTGGACTCATGAAAGTCTCGTCTCTATACATCTGTCTTTTTCACCTCCAGCTGGTTGTGCGTGCTTGTCCTTGGTAATGGGCTGTGGCCCCTCTCTGAGTTTTGGGTTGTAAAGATCTTTGAAGTCTCCCAGTGTTCAACACTCGAATCTCCCTGCTTCTGCTGGGCTGCTTTGTCACGTTTGGCTCCTTGACTTTGCTACATCATCACCACTTTCAGTTCACAACTGCTGCTAAACATCTCATATTGTGGCTTGAGTGTGCTGAAGACTAATACCCAAACGCAAATTTATCAATGTCCAAATGGCCAGAGCACAGAAATTGGAGTGTGAATCCTTTACTTTGCCAAAGGAACTCCCATTAGGGAACAACGTACCAAGCCCAGGATTTAAATGTAGGCTGATCCACACACTAAATCTGTGACCACCGGCAAGGTATTTAAGCTCCTTGAGGCTCAGTTTCCCTGCCTATAAGTGTTAACAGTCGACCTCCCTGAATTCCCATGAGGATTAAATGAGGCTAACAGGTGTAGCATTCTCTGCACAAAACCCAGCATGAAGTATGCACTTAATACCTTTCAGTTTTCTTCTTTTGCCCCCGCCACAGTTCCCAGCCTGGTCTGATGTGCACATTAATCTAAGGAGGCAGCTAACCTGGAGGAAGTAGGATGGTATTAGGCTGGGTGCTGATCCTGGAACTGGGGAGTGCCAACTTTTAAACATATACAGCCCAGCTACTCTCTTCAAATATTTGTATCCATGTATGCATTTACCCCTTAGTTTCTCAGGACAGATGTGAGCAAAAATCTGTCACCTTTACATCTCACTGAATATACTTTTCAAGACCAACTGAGGAACCATTGTTGAGTTAAAGGGAAAAAAAGTTACGGGGTGCAAGGCAAGACAGGATAGAAATGGGGTGTTTTGTTTTTGCTAACAAACCTTCACTGGGAACACCACTTGTTTGTGAGAGACCATATCCACCAGCGCACAACTTCTCACTTACACTCCCACAATCTCACGGAGATAGGTACTATGATTGGCCCCATTTTACAGATGAGGAAAGTGAGGCACAGAGAGCAGTTCCAGCTTAGTGTTGAGGATCACACAATCACTAAGTGCCAAAGCTAGCATGTGAGCACAGGCAGACTATGTCCACCAAGCCAGACGGTGCCACCAACATGAGCACTTCCCGGAAGGGCCCGGGCCCAAGCAAGCTGAATCACAGAAACCATCATGGCCTTGACTATTTGCTCCCTAAGGCCTCTTTCCAGAGACAGGAAAGGAGGGCAGCATCTGGCATCTCCACTCTGATTTTTAAGGGCAGTAGTTTTGTTGGAGAACCTTGATAACAAAACAAAAAAACCTTTATTTCCAGTGGGAAAATGTACCATCAGGTAACACCCTCTTTTCTGAATGACATCACATGCTCAGTCTCATAAAGCTCATGGACCATCATTCAGGAGTGCCATTATCATATCATTATGTGTAACTTTTTTTCTTGTTTCTTCTTGGATCAGCCATAATTTACACTGTTCTCACACTCAGTGCTCATTAGAACCTTAGAAAATCCTTGAAAGGAAATAAAAATTGTCAGAGTTCATCTGATACAGATATTTTTCATAATTTTGTAGGTTTAATATTGTTATTAATTATTTGCCATTTGAGATATTTCAGGGATGTGGGTTATATAGTATTTTTACATTGTTTTCTTAAGCCGGAACTGCTAAAAGTGTAAATTGCACGTGCATGCAGGGACTCATCATGCCCATGGTATCTGCAGTCTCGTTTATGGATATATGAGACCTTTCATAGCCCAGAACCATTGTCTTTTTCCTAAAAGCCTGTCCTGGTACCACCAAACTGTACCTTGTAAACCAAATAAAATTGTCTGGTACTCCAACAAGGGAGGGCCCGTGTCTGTCAGGGCTGGTGGAAAGGAAGAACTGGGCTGGTGGAAAGGCCAAGAGGGGGAAAGAACAGACCCTCACTGAAGGTCAATTAGGTGAACTACAAAAAACTGCCAATACTGAACCACTCTGTTACCTACAGAAATGGCAGTTTCATATGGTTTAATCCAAGAGTAAATGCCAGGGCAGACACCTTTTATATCTTTCCACACTTGATCCTCATAATGGCACGATGCGGTCAGACTAATCCCCATTTTAGGGATAATGAAACTGAATTAAATGCCTGAAGTCATCGTCTCAGTTTGGGTTCCTCCAAAAGTTGGCCCAGAGTCAAAGATACAATAGGAATAGTATGTTTGGAAGACAATCCCAGCAAGCACTGAGAGACCATGGCAACATACAACAGGGAAGGGAAGCAGTAAGTTATAGGGACCTTGTCAGGCTAGTTACCCTCGGGGCAGCTGGAGCCTAATCCTGCTGGGGAACTCTGGGAAACAGGAAGTGACAGGTGCCGCATAGTCACTCCACCTTGAGAACAACGGAGCTGGGGTATTTAGTCAGAGGCCCAGGCTGCTTGGGACTGAGGTAGTACGTTAGTGCCCCAGTATTTTCACATCAGGCTGGAAGTGGGACCGGTGGCCAATGAAGCCGTGAGACAATAGGGCCAGGGCCCAGCTGTGTTTGCTATGGTCCCATAGGTAGAACTAACTAAGGCAGGATTTGAACTCGTGGCATTCTGACCTCATAACTCATGTCCTTCCCACTGAAGCACAAGATATTGTCAAAACCCAGAAAAGACCAGGGGCTCCAGGCCTATCAGGAATCAACTCCAGGGTTGTATCTGGACAGCGGTGGGACATGTGCCAGAAGAAATACCATGCCACGCCTCCCTGATGTATAATTGCAGTCACATTTGCACATCCCTCTAGGATTTACAAAATGCATCCCCTCCATCACTTCATTTGGCCTTCCTCTTGCCTATGAGACAGACTAAAATCCATTCACTCACAAGATTATTATGTTTTCATATGTTTACTCCATAACTATTGAGTATATGTAGTAAGAACTGTTCTAGGCAGTAGAGATATAGAAGTAGACCAAATAGACAAACACACCAGCCTGGTAGAACTCCTCTCCTAGTGGGAGCAGCAGAATAAAGAAGCAAAAAGAGATGCAGAACACAATGTCATATCACAGTGCCGTGAACAACTTTAAATGAGAAAAACTGATGGAGATAGCGAGGGATGCTGGTTTTACTAACTGGGGTGGGATCAGAGAAGATGATTACATCGGAGCAGGGAAGTGAAGGAAGCAAAGCTATCCAGAGGAAGGACATTCCTGGCAGAATTAAGAGAAAGATGAGCCATGTGACTAGGGCATGGTGAGACAGGACCCGAGATGTCAACAAGGACAACCTGCCACTTTGTTGGCTACAGTCAGGACTCAGGTGTTGGCTCTCAGTGTCGTGGGAAACCACGGAAGGATTCAGAGCAGGGAAGTGGCATGATGTGTGTTCTAAAAGGCTCATTTTTTACTTCTCTCTAACTCATGTGGTCAGCAAGACCCAACACCAGAATTTAAATGGAAGTCTTCTGACTCCTGATCCAGTACTCTTCCCACTCAGGTTCACAGTCACTTTCCAGACCTGGAAGTCCTCAGTACCCTGTTTTTCCTGCCCTTTTAAGAGTTATTTGTGGCCTCCTGACCGAATCTTAAAACTACTGTTACCTGTTCCTCAGGCATCTGGCTGTTTGGGCCTTCTCTTTGCCTCTTGGCCAGTCAGCATTTCATGTTCTCCCACTTCTGAGAGAGCAGATACTCAGCAAAGCCTGGGACCCACAAACTTGCTCAACCAAAGCTTAAGCCTGACCATGAAAGTCAGGGGAGGACAATGGGATTCAAAGATAACCATTCTAATCGGAAAGGTTAACATAACAGATTTCCAGGGGTCTTCATGATATCAAGGGATTTTTAAAATTAAAACCAAATGAAATTTTCCCAAGGCTACAGAAACAGAGATTACCAGATCTCATTGTCTTTCTCCTCCAATGTGGAATCGGACAAAAGATGCAAGGAGATATTATAGTTGCCTTTTCCTTCATCATTACTATTTTTTGTGTCTAAAGTCTCAGATTTATTTGCTTCAAATCGAAAGCTGCATTGCTTTTTCAGTCAAGGCTGCAAACACAAACAGCCTGTTGTGGGAATTACAATGTGGGGCTTTCTTGGCTGCTTTTTAGTGTCAACATCAGCAATAAGAGCATTTACCCCCTGGTAAGGCAAGGAGAAGAACTGACACATCCCACATCCCACTCTCCCGGGCCTCCAATGACACTATAGTAGTGACAGAAATCGCCATTCATCTTTTGTCACTAGAGCAGGTCAGCAATGACACTAGGCACAAATGTATAGAAGAAGCGTGTAGACAGATAGTCACTTGTTTGGCTACATCCACAGCTTAAATTTGGTGTCCTCCAAACATGTAATGTTTCAAAGGCAGAATGATATTTCTGTTCACTTATTAAGGGATGACTAACTTGCTTTTGGCTGCACTACAAATGAATCACGGTAACAATCCCCAACTTGCGGCTTGTGGTATTCTGATGTAATGCATTTCTATTAAAAGAAGAGGAAAGAGAGTGGGTGAGAGTGAGATCCTGCAAAGACAGAACATAACACCGAGGGAGCTAGCGTAACTGATGGACTGCCGAGACCAGGTCTGTCCACTGCAAGGTGTTTTCCTGTGTCCTGGGTGGGGATCCCTTGCCAGCCAGTTCCCACCCATTTACAGTTGCAGAATGGAGACCCAGATTAAGCCCTGGAATTTGGAGGGATTCAATGAAGAAGACATTTCATTTGGAGTTGAAAACCAGATATTCCTTGAAAGCATTTTTAAGGCAATTTGTTGTAATGACACTTTGAAGATAATTATTTGGGGGCAAGTGATAGAAGTAAGACAAGCAAATGAACAACCTCCCCTTTTAAGGTGTTTTACTGGGGGTGCCTGGCTGGCTGGCTCAGTGGGTAGAGCATGCAACTCTTGATCTTAGGGTTGGACGTTCAAGCCCCACCTTGGGCACAGAGATCCCTTATCTTTGAAAAATGGTTTTAATGAATGCGGCTCCTTTGTGAGTGGCAGATGGAGGGGGTGGGAAGGCAAGACAAGGAAAGGAAGGCAGCCAATAAAGCTGGATCACCAGATTGACTCCCCTGGGGACCTGGGGGACCCTTGCCTCCTCCAAGTCTCCCCTTACAGGCTAGCTTGCCAAGGACAGCTAGACGCTGCTCCCAGAGCCTGTTAATTGCCCTGCCTGACACAGTGACTTTCCAGCCCTTTTCCACAAAAAACAAATACAAAAAGACCTGAAAGGTACTGTAAAAGATCCTGTGAACCCACAGGTATTTTTCCTATGTTAATCACCGCTCAGGAGCAGACACTTCCTTCCTCCCAGATCCCTTCTGTACTCTCTACAAGGTGCCCCTGCTGTCTTCTGAGGAAGATCTGAGTGTGCCAAGGAGAGGCAGAGAGGAAATTAGACTCTGGCCTGTCGTGACCGGCAGCCCACACTGGCTTTGTCCCAGGCTCTGGCAGAAGGGGATTATAAGAGCCAGTGCCTCCCCAGAACGGGAAATCACTCAGAAAAGGGAGTCTTTTTTTTTCTCCAGTAAACCTATTTTCCCTACCCTGTGGTTTCCTTTCTGGGTTTCATCTACTATCAGATCTGTCATTGACCTAAAAAGAACTTCAATGTGTTGGAAAAGCATGCTTCAAGCAGCTATAATAAATCTCAAATTGATATTTATGAAGTTAACTTTCTCTCACCCAGAATCTGATCATATACTATGTGGATGTCACTCATCTTAGAATTAGGTCGTGTTAGAACCAAAAGGGTCTGTCTGTAAAGATTAGCTAAACCAACCTCCTGTTTTTTACTGATAAATCTGAGACCTGAAAATGTGACATTCTTAGGGTCTCTTACACTCCTACATAAGCAGCAGAAGCCAGACTTGAAGCCACAACTTCTTTCTGCTGGATTCCATTGTGTCCCACAGCCTTTCTTCTTCATAAGGCTGTCTTTGCAAAGTTTGATTTGGCAACTAAAGGGTCTGGATGGAGGGTAAGAAAAGTCAGGAGGCTCAAAACCCATCCCCTTTGCTACCTGTTAGTACCACCAGCTAACGCTGCCATCTACAGTTGAGGTTTTGGCTCTTGGGATTATTTCTGGCCTCTCTTGATGAACCCCAGGTCCCCAAATACAGCCAGCCCACGGCTCTGTCACAGTGAGGGCCAGTCATTTGGACCAGGCAGGCTGACAGCACTGCACCTTCCCTCAAGTCCTCTCCATCCTCCTCCAGAGTGGTCTGTGCTGGGCTAGGGCCACATGTCCTGCTGCTCCCAAGAGCCTCCCTCTGCACTGTACTCACTGGCTCAGCTCAGGTGAGCTATTGACATTCCTTATGTCTCAATTGCTCCACCTAGAAAATGAAGGTAATCATTTAATCATTTCCATAGGGACTTGTACAGAATGAAGTTTTAAACTACAAAGAAAGTACTTAGCAGACTAGTTACTATTACTGTTATCGTTATTAACCTGAAGGGTGATGAGAGCAAAGAAGCCAAGAATTTAAGCGGCACGTTCAGAGCCTGGGAAGCAACCTCAATTTAACATTCAGTTCTGGCCTCTTTGGCAGCAAACACAGAACAGAAAATATTGTGATGAGGACTGACATTGGATGGGGCCTTATCAGTACAAAGTGCTTGGCACTGTCTGCTGTTAGAATATTGCCTTTGTTTTGAATGTTGTATCTCTTCTGTTATTTTCCGTGTGTGGGTGTGAGCACACTAAATTCAGGGAAATGATCCTATTATTGACAACACGCTAGACTTGATGAGTACTTATTGAATGTGTGTTAAGTGACTAATATAGAATCTGTGCATAGTTATGGAAACATGGGCTTTGGGTTGATTCACGTGACAGATTCAGACTATATTAAGGGTCAGGACTCTGACTTTGGGTCATTTCCCCCTGCTTTTTTCTGAGGGTGTCTTACCTAGCTCAGTAATAAGCCCATGTAGCTTGAGGTTGTCCATTTGGTGGACTGAAGTGTCTCAGTCACCATTTCACTATCATGCTCTGATGTTCTCCTGCATTTCTTTACCCCTTCCAGCCCCAAGAGAAGAGATTAATTTAAAGGCAAAGATAAAATCACTATAAACTAACCTGTCATCATTTTCACCTTCCTTTTCCAGGGCAGGAACTTAAAGTAAGTATAAAGAAAAAAAGAGCATAGCTTCAATCTCTTGCTTCCCTTCTCCCCTGTGAATGTATCAAAGAACACCTACTAATGTCTCTACTATCCTGAGTGGGGCTCCTTTAGGAAAGTAACACCCTATACAGGTTCTCTCCAGGGAGCACGTGGACTAGCAAGAGTAGAAGGTGTGTGTACTTAATGTGCCCTCACAGCAACCAAAGAGCAGAACTGAGAAGTTTAAGAAGTCACAGAAGGGAGTCTCCATTCTTCCCCATGCCTCTATCACCCTCTCACCTCTGATCCCACAGTAGAATCCCACAGACTCCTCCTGCCAGGTGGGTGGCCTCAGCCAACACCCCCTCTCTGGATGCTTCATCACTCAGCATCTCCCTGCCACTCAGAAGGAAGAGTGACACATGTTCCGCCCACCTTTCCATTGGAAATTCAAAGCAGCTGCATCTCACAGCAGCTCCCATACTGAGAACTAAGAAACCTTCCTTCTCCACCTTCACGAAGGTCTCCCTGCCCAAGTCTCCCTCCCGTGATATGCTGGGACAGGAGTTAACACAGTGGTTCCTTTCTTCGGTCTGTCATCCCAGAGGCCATGGCAGTAGATCTGCAGAGTTGGCAGATCACTAAATAGTTTATTATGCCCCAAGCAGCAGGGCATGGTCACCCTAAAGAATGGATGGAAAATATCCCCTTGCTGTAACTGGGTTCAATCCTGTGGCTTAACACCATCTTATCTGGCAATCTTCTTCCCTTGACATATTTAGTAATCACTCTAAGGGAGATTTATTAGACTGCTCATAGGCACAAATAACGCACTAAATATTACACATATGCATGCTTTCAATACCACTCCTTTTCTAGCCTATTCTGAATCTTTCTGCAAAGTCTGTCTTTTAACAGTTATCAAAACTCTCTCTTGTCTTTAAATTCCTCTTGGTTCTTCTGTCCCCAAGATAACTTTATACTTGGGATTTTTTTTTTGTAGTTGGAAGTTCTTTTAATCAAAATTCACTGGGCAATGCTTAGAGAAAGAAGAGTAAATTAAAAGACACACTCAGTTTAAAATCATTGAAGACATTTTGCTCCTCATTAATCTCAAAGCATCAAAACAAAAATTTAGCTAGAGTTTTGTAAAAATAATCTCTTGGGTGTCTCTGGGAGATTGTGTGTGTGTGTATGTGTGTGTGTGTGTGTGTGTGTGTGTGTGTGTGTGTGTGTGTGTCTCACGGAAAGAACTCAAAATATTTCAGCCAAATATCATACAATGAAGTGTTTCCCAACCTGAGGGGTGGTGCCCATGAGGAGATGTGGGGAAGGGGACACTGAGAATCAGGGTTAACAACACATGCTCTGTGCATGACGGACAGCTGGTGCCCCTTCAACATTGTCTAAGAGCATAATCGATATCAAGAGCATAATCAATATCCCACACACGCTGGCACGTGCACAGCAGAATGTCTTCACAAATAATCCATCTAGAGCACATTTAAGAGAAAATATATCAGGGTCATGGAGATGCTCAGAAGGTTATGAGTTATAATGGCACAGTCACACTGTAGCAACTGGATATTAAATTTTATTCCCTTTACATATGAAATGTTTTTCTTCATCCATTAGATACTCAATGGCTCCCTCTGCTCTTGAGAGAGCCCACCCATTGCCAGGCACAAGTACACTCACCTAACTGCCACTCCATTACATGTCCACCATTTTGCAAACTGGGCACATTTCACAGAGAATAGGCCTTGGGCTATAGAGTGTACATACTCCTACATATGTGAACTTAAGCACTTGGGAATTTTTAGGGGTGGGGCAGCGAAAGCATAAACGTGGCCATTTGTTGCTAGCAAGTATCTTGATTCAACTGCCAGCACTGTCAACCTGGAGGTGTGGCAAGGAGCTGGGAGTGTGCGTTCTGGAGTCGGATTGCCCAGGATGGCCCAGCATTCTCTCATACTATGCATGTGACCTTAGGCAAGTAACTGAGTCTCGGTTTCCTCATCTGTAAAATGAGACTAGGACTTGTACCTACTTCATAGTTTCCTGTAAGGGTTAAATGAGCCAATCTGTGTAAAGGGCCTAGAACTGTGCCTGGCTAGAGTAGGAACCATTAAATGAGTGCTCATGTTCCCAGCGTCCACTTCGATCACAGGGGTATAGAGCGTGACATGGCCGGTGTGACTTGCGGTGAGGCGTGCTGAGTAAGTCCCACTGTGCTCCTTTAGCATGACTGCCATGAGTCCCAGCCAGTCTCTGGCAGTTCCGTTTCCCTCCCTTCGCATGTAAGCAGACAGGGAACACCAGATAATATGAGGTTCCTCAAGGTGAACCTCTACATCTTTTATGGCACTCAGGGACTCAGTTGGATGGGGAAATCATTTGGCTACCCTACCAATTGGCAGTGAGGGAGGGGCCTATAGTGGACCTGTGCACTTGAAGCCGTGCCTTAGTTCACACCATACCTTACATCTTCAAGATGGTGGACGTACATGAGATTTTCAAGCATCATAGACCAATTGAGTCCCAAGTAACGGAACATGTAGAAAGCAAGCTGGTGCAGTAACCCAGCATGTCTCAAACTATACCTTTATCAGAATCCTCTGGAGAACTTGTGAAAACCCAGATTCCCAGGCTGCACCCCAGAGATTCTGATCTTCCAGGTCTGAGGTGGAGACTGACAGTTTTCATCTCTGGTAAGTTCCCAGGTGGTGCTGCTGCTGGTTTTGAATGCTTACTACCTACCTCTAATGTAAGGTTCTAACATTTAACGTGAACTCTTTAGCTGAGAGACGATATGAGAGACTCCCCACCCCACATAGAGGTACTTGAATCCAGAGAGCCGATGCCATGCACTAATGCCGCATTTTGGGTAATAAACACTGACTTTCATTTTCTTCCCCCGTAGTTGCATGCTGCTGTGACCCGGATCCAGGTCCCAAGACCTGGTTTTAATTACACATTTGCCCACATATGTATCCTGAATAATGATAAGACTTGCATCGTGGATGACATAGTGCATGTTCTGGAGGAGCTAAAGAATGCTCGGGCCACCAACCGGACCAATTTTGCTATCACATACCCAATCACTCACTTGAAGGATGGGAGGGCGGTGTACAACGGACACCAGCTTGGAGGCGTCACTGTGCACAGCAAGGACCGGGTCAAGTCCGCAGAGGCTGTCCAGCTCACCTACTACCTGCAGTCAATCAACAGTCTCAATGACATGGTGGCTGAGAGGTGGGAGTCCAGCTTCTGCGACACTGTCCGACTGTTCCAGAAATCCAACAGCAAAGTCAAAATGTACCCTTACACGTCCTCCTCACTGAGGGAAGATTTCCAGAAGACCAGCCGTGTATCAGAACGTTACCTGGTCACCAGCCTGATCCTGGTGGTTACCATGGCCATCCTGTGCTGCTCTATGCAGGACTGCGTCCGCAGCAAACCCTGGCTAGGCCTGCTCGGTTTGGTGACCATAACCCTGGCCACTCTCACCGCGGCCGGGATCATCAATCTTACTGGTGGGAAATACAATTCCACCTTCCTGGGAGTCCCTTTCGTCATGCTAGGTAATTACTGCCCTTCATTTTTTTATTTTCTCCTGCTGTGTGGTGGTGAGTGGGTTCCTTAAAAGGCAAGGAGTAGCCGTCTAACAACTTTGTTTCATTTAGAGGGTCTTATTTTTGCCCAAATGTCCTGGGACCAATTCTATAATGCACTGGCCATCGGCAAGGGGAAACTTGATTTGCTAAGTGTGCCAGACGTCCGAAGTCCTGGGTCCCAGCCCTAGTTCTCCATTATGTAGCTGGCATTAACCAGATATTGATCTTCTCTGGTGCCCCAGTGTCTTAGGTGGGGCTTCCCCAGAAGCAGAGCCTGAGACAAGGATTTAGATATAAGTTACTTACTTGGGAAGTGAGCCCAGGAAGCCCCAGGTGGGAGAGAGGACATGAGACAGGGAAGAAAGACCATTCAGGGTATGTTAATGGGCAGGTTACTGCTTTAGGCACCTGTGGCTCAATCCCAATGGGGACCTTTGGGAGACTTAACAGAATACACCTCAGAGAGGTAGTCCTTGAGGGGTGAGGAAGCTGCCAGCTGGGCTATGTACCCAGAAAGCCTGTGTCTGATTCACTGGGGCACTCTCCCTGAGAAAGACAGAGCACATTCCTGCCGCTGGCAAAATCCCTCAGGTGAATGGTATTTGTAGCAAGAAGCCTTCCATGAGCTCCGGAATAGAGAATGGAAGGGCATGTAGGTTGGCCACTGACAGTGTCTGCTCCCCTCAGTTTCCCCACCCTATGGATGGAGTGGATGTGAATGTCACAGAAGGAGACATGATAAATGTACAGGAACCCAGAAAGCAACAAGCAAGACCTTAGTAAGAAGGGATCTTTTTTCCCTACCCTTGCTATAAACTCAGGAGAATGTTTGAAAATGGCGGTGTGAGAATCCCAGCTATTCTCTCTCGGGGGCTGCAAGACAGAGATAACGGTGGAAACAAAGCCACAGTGGTTATATCACATCAGTTGCTGTGTTCACTTGGTATCGAAAATGACTGATGGCAGCGTTCTCACGGGCCAAGGGTTCCAGGGGTTAGCTTCCCCCTTCTCTGTGGCACCCTCTCCTCCATTCCTTTACCAAAAGTAAAGTGTCATTTGGAATCAGATACCGACATGACCCCTGAAGTGGCATTTTTCGCTGAATGGGAAAGAACTCTGCCCGAGCCCATTAGAATGCCTAATGCCCTGTGCGGGGGCAGCAGAAGGAAAGGGAAGAACTGACTCGGGAAATTTCAGCGGCATTACAGTCAGATGACAAGCAGGGTGGCGTGGCTGCAAGGTCACGGGCCTGTGGGAAGTCAGGCCTGGGCAGCCACAGCGTATGGTAGCTCCTGGGAAAGAGGGTGCCGCGGAGAGCGAGCGAGCTGCACATCTAGAGGTGGAACACCACAGAGAAGGGGCTTCTGTGCTTCCTCCTGAATTCGGGCAGTTAAGAAGGCAGCATAACTTGCCTCGTTAACCCCCAGTCGGTGAGCTCAGTCTCTGGGATCCTTGGCCGTTGCGGAAAGACTGACTGTGACCCGGTATCAGCTTCCCTAGAGGCCTGAGTCAAGGTTTCCTTAAATTAAGATGTTTTGCTCATGATTAGGCCCAGGCTTGGGTTTTATCATTTTAGCTTTTCTTTTGTAAAAATGCGGTGGTTTTTCTTGGGGTTTTTCTCTGAGGGGAAGAAAACCAGGAATAACAAAAAAGTAGAGAACTGAAGGGAGACAGTGGGTTTTTCAGGTAAAGAAAAAAAGAATGTCAGAGCTAGAAAAAGGACTATTGGCGTTGGTTTTATGATACTCCAAGGTGTGACCAGTGGGCCCAGAGGATGATACAGGGTTTAAACTTCCTAAAAACTAAATGCGTTAAGTAAAGTAAAATTTCAATATTTAGGGCTTCTTAAAATTAGTTTGTAAGTAAAATAATATAGCAATAGGGGCACCTGGGTGGCTCAGTCAGCTAAGCGTCCAACTTTTGATTTTGGCTCAGGTCATGATCTCATGGTGTGTAAGTTCGAGCCCTGCTTCAGCCTCTGCACTGACAACACGTAGCCTGCTTGGGATCCTCTCTCTCCCCCTCTCTCTGCCCCTCCCCTGCTCACAGTCACTCGCTTGCTTTTGCTGTCTCTCTCTCAAAAGAAATAACTATTCATTTAAGAAACAATAGTCAAAACTTCTTAAAATCAATTTCACCAAGTGAAAAGAAACTGAATATTCCAAACTTCTCTAAATAAATTTTATTAAATAAAAGAAATTACAGTATTTAAGATTTCTTAAGACTAGTTTTGGTACTTCTTAAAGAAGTTTTAAATATTGGAAGTAAAAGTTGGCACAAAAGGGAATAGAGCAGCCAGTACTGGTGCAGGGAGGGATGTGAGCATTGGGAAGATGCCGTGAGCCGAGAAGAGGCTTCAGAAAACAAATCCAGCGACCGCAGCGCCACAACTCCACAGACACTGAGTATCAGTCAACTGTACGTCAGAGTTCAATTCACAAAAGCCTGGTATTTGTGGTGAAAGAGACCAAGCGCTGCAGGTACCCAATACTCCCTTGTTGGCAATTTGTGAGGAGTGTTACATGCATTGATTTGATGGCGGTTTTCCCAGCTGACAATCAGTATGCAACCTTTCTGTATATTCTCAGCCCAAAGACATCTCACATTACTTAGTCACAACATGAAAGGAAGCTACGCATTTTAGTGGCTAAGGCGCATTTGCAATAAATACTTTGCACCATGTAATGGGTGCTTCATATGCTCATAAAGCCAACAGTGCCTGGATTTAGGATGGTTACCCTTCTGTATTGCACAGATAAACTCTTCATTCTCAGAATTCGATTGTAAAATGAAATACAGGCAAGGGCATGTTCGTAAATGTTGCATTGAGGGCCAGTGTTTAATTCTGGATTTTTGACTACCAGTCCTAAAATGCCAATAAATATTTCAAATGACCAAGGAGAAATGCAGTGCTAAGGGTTTTGCACTAGGAGCAAATAAACTGTCCTGCTTTAAAATCTGCCTGTCTGTACCATAAAATGGCTATGCTTAAACTAAGATTTAAGCAAAACTTCTTGATTTTCCTGTTACATAAATACATGTCAAATAAAAATTTAAAACTATATGGCCTCATTCAAAAGCAAAAGTATCTTACACAACATCTCTAATATACAGACATTTCCTTGGCCAACAACAGGTCTATAATGCGATAAACATTATATTTAAAAATCAGCAAACTCAACATTCTCAGTGTGATGCCGGTCACATAAGGCCAGATCCAGCCAAATGCCAAAATGGCAGAAGATTTAGAATGGAAAATTTTAAGACCACGTGTGTCAAGCAGTATTAACCTGACAAAATTCCAGAATAGGAAAGAATTTGGATAAACTCTGAGAGTTCGCCATAATGGGATGTGACTGTGTGATTCCAGCCAAGATGATACGTGACATCTCTGGCAATAAGAATATATCCTACACAGATGAATCATTTTGGCAATGATGTAAGCATAGATACATCATGATTTAGAATGTTTTTAATCAGTGTCATGCATATTAGACAATCCCACTCTGCCAAAACCCTTGTCTACATGAGTCACATCAGTATATTTAGAGCTGAAATCCTTAATGGTCTACAGCATTACAAATGCCCATTGACATTTTTTTGTTACTATAAACTAGGAGAAGAGTTTACTTCATCCCTATCCCTTCTGCATAAAGTAATAACCTTTCTTTCCAAACTACATTAATGCCAGGTACTGAGGTACTTGAGCTGCCATTTGTAAACATATGACACTCGTCATTTTAATCCGTTATAGAACTTCCTTTAAAGGATGAGAATTTATGCCATTGTCCTGCAGTTGGCTATGGTTTAAGAAACTGGCATAGGTTTTGTGCATGCAAGCTCTCCTTACAGGCTTACTATTTCCACAGCTTTCCTGACCAGACGCAAATCAGGAAGGGAATGGAATGCTGGAGAATCTTTGGGATTTTGAGACAGTCAAATGCCACATCCAGGGTGCCCTCTTCCTTCTGACTTATGAAGCCAGGCCACTCAAATTTGAGGATGGGAAGGGGAGAGAGGACGTAATGAAGTGCTAGGAGGAGAATAATAGCAGGCATGTTTGGTTCCTTTCAGGTATATCCTAAGATTATCTGTATTTAGCAGAAACCAGAAGATCAGGTTCAATTCTCTAAGAATACATTCTCATTTGATGCCGCCTGGATTATGGCACGATATTTCAGTATATGAAGCTCAGACTTAATAAAGAGGTGAAAGTTCTTGGGCAGGAAATTTAGTTTGGAGAAATTAGAATTCCTAATTATTTTTGCTCTAAACTCAAGCAAAGCTGAAAGGTTTTGCTTTTCTGGTGAATATTCTGATATATCACCTTTTTTTTTTTTCTTAAGTAATCTCCATACCCAAGATGGGGCTCCAAACTCATGTCACATGCTTTATTGACTTAGCCAGCCAGGTGTCCCATTCTGGCATATTTCTTAAGTCACAAGAAAACATGGCGGGGGCAGGGGGTGGGGCAGTGCTGGGAATCAGCCAAATAATAATAAAGCTCAAACTGTATGAAATTGCCACTAGTCAACTATTTTTTATCTCAAAACTAGTACCAATATACAACCATTTTTTAACTCCAAAGCGTTAATTTCTCATGGTTCAACCTAACATATTATTGTAGAGGTCCATTATTTGCAACAATACAACAATCTACATGATGAAGTAGAATATTGTGGAAATACTCTGCTTGGATATAAACCACTAACTGCTTCAGTAATTTCTAGGGGGCAAAAACCTGGCTTATAAAGGTTTAATTTTTCCCAGTTTTGTTTACATCTGATTAAGAGAGTAATTCCATACAATATTTTTGAAGTTTTTTCCCTGAGTGTCTTTTTATAATGTATGATGGGTCATCGGCAGACTAATTTACAAGGAGATTGTGTAATCTAGTTTTGTGAGTACTTCTCACCCTTTTATTATGCTCCACTAATTGTAGTACAGTAAGGGGTGGGTGAGAAGAAATAGGTTTGGGGAGATGGAACAAATCACATTTTATTGTTCTCTTCTTAACCGTAAAGGAGGACGAGAACAGGACTGACGGGCAGGTCCAGGAAGGCATAGTATCCTGCCAGAGCTCAGTACGGTGGAGGAGTACAATGACACTTTGTCTTTGACGCCGGCCTTCCGGTATACTCTGGGTGGCCTAACCACTAGTCTAGGGCATGGGGAAATGGCAGATTCTGCAAAGGTCAGGCAGCAGAAGGCAACATCAGGACACCGAGCTGGTAAAAATGGACCATGAAGAAAAACACTCAGTTTGGTATTGCATTTGGACCAGCATTTCAGAAAGTCACTACTGGGGCCAGGTAGCACTGACCACATGGGTCTACAGAGCTCACGATGCAAGCAGATTCACAGTCATTGGCGAGGAAACCCTGCATTTCACCTTGGCACTTTAGCAGCCAAGAACCAAAATGTAGATGGAATTTAAGAGGGATTCTAGCCTCTTCTCTGCACCAATGGTACAGTAGCACTAGCATTTCTCTTCCTCATCAGTACAATAAATTTCAAATCAGCCTACTGATACACCATACACATCGTGTGTGTGCATAATCTGGGTGCATAATACTTATCACCTTAGCTATATTCTATGTACTATGATATATTATGCAATCAGTTCACGTGCTTTTGTATTTCATGTGTTTATAACATTATGTAGTGAATATTGTTTCAATATTTGAATATACATATACTATCTATTTCTCTAGATTACATAGTATACATTCACACATTTTATAAATAAATACATAATACAGAAATACAAAAATCCTATTTGAACAGGATTTGAACAGTGGGCTCCATTTACACACACTGAGTTTTATATAGTGCACGCACATACACACACACACACACAGTATCTAAATATGTTTCTTTCAACAAGAAAGAGCTATTAGCATATTCATTTCTTGGACTCTTACATGCAGGTCTCTAATGAAGGAAAAAGCATTTTACAGATGAAACCCAATGCCGTGATGAGACCTGCCGCACCGTGCTGGGTCTCTGGTAGAAAGCACAGGATGTGTGTGTTTGCCCTGCCTGACGTGTGCATCCGTCTCAAACCGAGTACATCTTCCTTTACTCTCACTCTTAACTGTGACACAAAACAGGCAGTGATAAACCAAACAATTCGGCACAGAAAGTAAATGTTTATAACTGGCAAAGTGTAAATGTAACCCAATTAATGAACTTCTCCCTGAAAATAGATGTTACTTAACCCAGACAAACATACCCTTTAAATTTCTTCTCAAAGAAACAAAAATCATGAATTTATGTGGATGTCACTGAAAGAAAAGCATTTTATAAACACGAGCTACTTAGTGAACCTCGTCTAAGAATAAAATATGTTTTAAGCAGATTTTGCTCATGCATTCATTATACTCTGGATTTTCTAGAAGAATGTAGTAATTTTATTTCCACATATGAAATTTGGCACTGCCCAGGCATGCTATAAATGGCCTCACTGTCTCCTGGTATTAAATGTTTCACACTGAAACTAAAAGATCATCCATTAGCAAGCCATTCCATTTCACCTCCTCATCGTCTCAGCTCTTCCTTGTTTTTAGGAACTCAGATGAGGAACTCCTGCTAGTATGGAAGGGGTGGAAAGGTGAGCAATGCCCAAAGGCATCAGCCTCTGTGCTCTGTGTGTGCCAGGGCAGGCACGCGAATCTGGGCGTAAGGAGTATCTGCCTTATGGAATTCAGATGTACAAGATAGATCAATCTGCTTGTGATTATGCACTGACAGAAAATTAATAAACAAACTACCCAGACTGCCTCTGATAGCAAAACCATGAAATACATTAAAAAATATGATTCATTTTATGACCAGCTCTCCAGAAGCCCATCTACTGGGTAAAGCTGGGTTAACTCTCAACTATTCATTGGCGGATTCCTACGTTCGTGGATTATAAACAGCTCTGAAGGCTTTGGTCAGGTCCGAGAAAAGGGTCTGAGTGAGGGTGAGATTTAATCTGTCAATGTTTCTGAGAGTCATCCCAAGTGACTAGAGGATTAGCCAGGTGAGGTTTCTCCACCACTAGTGCTATATACCATTTGTACTGCTTTTTCTCGTCATTGGCCCCAAAGCCTGAAAGTCAAGCGCACGTAAAGATATAAAATCACTTGGAAAAGAAGAAAAATTATTGGGCTAAACCCTCTAGTATTTGTTTGTACTAGATGACAATCCCAAAGTCTACTGCTAATAAAATACAAACTGCACTCCTGGGACAAACCACATCTGAACCCTGGTGAAGAGCTCTGCGGGCCCTGATCCCAGGATGTGGCTAACAGGCCCTCCCCCACCGCCGCCCCTTGCCTCAAAGCCTTCACTCATGAATAATGAGGCCTTGGGCCTGGATGTGTATCTTGACACATACTGATACACATGGAACATACAGACATGCAATGTACCAAAATAGAAGCAAACATCTTCCATTTGCCTTTAAAAGACAAGCAAATACTTCAAAAGCTTCTTTATCTTAAGAATTTGATAGAATCAATATGCAGTGTCTAACTGTTCCCTTTGGCAACTCTTCAGCCTTAAATACCATTGACTGTAAGAGAGGGAATGGCCTGGGCTATCAGTCGGTTCCTGCGCACTCACCACCATACAGTCTTTACATCCAGGTCTTGGGCTGTGGACCTGCCGTGGGGATGTTGAGCCCTGGCTCTTGTTACCACCACAGGGCCTCTGGTCACCGAAGGCTGAGTCTGTTTGGAACTTCCTGTCTAGGTGGCTCCCTACTTGAGTGCTGCTACGAGGGAGTGCACATGAACAGGCTTGGAGCACTGGAGATAGATGAGGGGCCCTTGCGGAAATGATGCTTTGAGGCGATGACATAGGCCCCTTGATCAGATTTAATATAGAGGCTTAGAGGCTTCCGACTTCATCAAGAAAATATAAAAACTAGAGTGCAAGGAAGACAGCAATATTTTTGCTTTTAAAGCACCTTTAAAAACTGGGGAAATGACAGCCAAACCTCGGGAAAGTATCTTCGATCCACACGTGCTGTCTGCCCGCCTCTGTAAACTGGCCTTGGAGCCCTGCTTGCTAGGCCCCGGCCCCAAAGTGAAGAGATGCTGGATGATGGCGAGGCTAAAGAAGGGAGGCGCGTGCTGAGACAGGAGAGTGAGGAGGAAGAGAACCTACCCAATCTTTCTTCCCTGACTTTCCTTGATTTCCGCCGGCCTGCTCCTGAAGTGGCTACAAAAGATACGGCCAACGCTGGCTCTGAAGGAAAACCTGAAGGATTTAATCTCTGTGAAATCCACCCACCTGTAATTTCCTCTTCACTGCCTCCTCATCTCCAGCCTCTGTCCTCCCCCCCATACCTACAGCAAGCTGCTTCAGGAGACCACCGACCCAGAGGGGGTTTGCATTTCTAAGAATATTCTTGAAGGCCCAAACCAAAGGGAATGTGGCTATATTTATGGGGCAGGCGGGCATTCTGGGGCATTGAGGGAGCAGGCAAGGTATTCCCCACATCCAGGGCTCCTGCAATATGACTCCTCTTGAGGCCAAGCCAGAAAACAGAAACCTCATAGTTCAGCTTTCCTTCAGGGTAACAGACTGACTGACCTCTTCAACAGAACTACCCCGCAGTGAAGCAGGGCTAGTGCCGGCCCGCCGCCAGGCTGGGAGGCGCCTAGAGTTATGTGGCGCCTCTACCGACTGACTGCGCTTCGGAAGGAGCCCCAGTTACGGTGTTAGCGATTGCCCCTGAAATCCAGAGAGTTCTTCGAAGACCCTGCACAACTCCGATTTGGAATTTGGGGAGTATGCACCCGCCAGAGACGTGTGACTGTAGAAACGAGAAAATCTGCCTTCTCAGAAAGGATGGTGGGGGCCTTTGGAAGCAAGACCGACAAAGACTAGCAACAAATTCTGAGCAACCAGATAGAGCAGGTGCTTTGTCAGGGCCTCCTCTTCTTGCCTCTGGGAGTGTCCGCATGCACACCCTTGTCACAAGAGGAATGAAGGAATAGTCTCCAACACCCCCTATGAATCAAATTAAAATTCTCTCTGGAGCTGCCCCCAAGACCAAGAACCTATGCAAAGAGTCCGGACTCAATAAAAATGATCAAACTATACAAGGACATGGCATTTAAAATGGAACAAAAGAACTCAGGAGCCAAGCTAACAGCCTCCTTCCACATTTTCCTTGAATTTGATTATTTTCATTCTGGACCCTCAAGCCTCATTCTCTTCACCTAATAGCCCTGTTAATTCCAATTCATTTCCTCAGTGAGCCTCTAAGATTACTCAACAGCCTGGTAAGAAATGGATTCTTACAGTATTTTCCAACAAGAGTTAGGGTCAGATAATGTCCTAAAACATCACATCAACTGTAAAAAAAAAAAAAAAAGGACTGCAGAACAGATTTCACTTAAATTCTACTCCACGACTAATTATAATCCTGCTCTGTGCTTCTTTACATTCTTCCCATATTTAATGACTCAGTACTAAAGCCCTGTTTTAAAACATGTGTCTTGTTTCTAGCAAGTAAATACTAGAAAAAAATTGCCATTTGCCATTTTCAGTGGAACTCCAAAGTGTGCTTTACCCATGAAAACTTGGTCTACGTGGCCCCAGATGATAGGCCTCTGCTGGCACTGTTATCCCAGCGTGCAGATGCCTCGGGGGTATTAATCCTCTTTTCACTCTCATTGTCCTAGAGTGGCTCACTTTTAATTGAAGGTCGGGCAGTCCTCCCTGAGAACAATGTGGAAGCACACTTAATAGTTTTCCCTCCTGAGACTAGCCGTTAGCTTTCTGAAACATAATTAGCAGGATGCCAGTCAAAGAGTGCATGTTTTACTGCACATCTGGGGAGTTTCGGTGCCTCCAATTTAATAGGGGCCACGGTGCTAGTTATCAAATTGACAGTCTCGACCTGACCTCCAAAAGTGGCGGTAGAACGATGCCTAGTAAATTAAGATAAATGCCAAATCCTTCGGAGGAAACAGGTCTACATCACGATGATGAAATGGGCATTGGGGTTTGAGACCGAGCAAGACTTCACAATAAGGATATAAACACGGGCTTGAGCACATGGGAAGATGTCCCCCCGGTTATTGTGCACACAAGATCACATTGAGTCACTTCAGCCAGCATTATGCTTGTCCAGAGATGTTAAATTCTTTTCTAAAAACAAGACTGTTGCACCACCGGGTAAAGATTTTATTATCCTCAATAATGGGATCGAATATGCCAAGGCACAGAAGTAGGAAATGAGATCTGTTGAACCCAGTGCCAAGACAGGGGTTCCTGAAAGCCACAACAGGTCACTTTTGCTGGACTTTCTGATGTTGTAGTGGCCTGGAAACCCCGGGAGAGCCATGGGGCAAGCGTCTGCCTCCAACCCGGAGATGTGGGAGATCAAGCCTTGAGCAGTGGAATGGAGTCAAAACGTGAGCACGAACCATACCTCTGCTAGTCCAGTGTTACTGGACTTCTAACCTAGGAGGCAGAGGCACTAAGTAGTTAAGGAAAGAGGTGACCGATCAGCCTCTCTTCCTCAGAGGCCATTACCATATAGTGCAGAGAAGCTAGCACAGTTACCCCCTGCTTGATACATCATCTATGAACAAACAAAATTAGTCAAACAGGTCTCTGAAGACAAAATGCAAGCCCTACACCTATGAGCCAAATTTTACTTTTTATCAGTTGCAGGCAGAGTTCATGTGAATCGTGTTCTGTCTTCCATCTTTCCTGTTCACTCCAACTCATTCCTACCTATTGTGCTTCCTTCTGTGTCTCAGATTTATTGCTTCCTCAACTGATGCTTGGGGTAGGGGTGGGGGGAGGCTATGGTTTAGTTTCCTGTTGAAGCTCAAATTAGATACAGGGCCTCTTTCTTCCTAAATCCCTTCACCTGGCCAAAGGCAAATGAGGCGATGAGACATTCAGAAGCCTCTGCCCACTCCCTGCCTTCCTCTGCGCTGACCTCCAGCCAGACTTGGGGGGATGACAAGCCAAGTGATGAGTGGCCAGGAGCCTTCTCTGTAGTGTTCCACCAACCAAGGGAGACAAAAACTCTGCAAGCTGCACCGGCAACCCTAAACTAGCACTGTGTACAGTCCCCAAGAGACAGGCGCAAGTCTCCTCCACTTTCTGTAGGCACCCGTCCGCCCCGCATTCTTCAGCCAGAAGGGAGCATGAAGGTCCTAGCTCCTCTCTCTCCCCTTTCACTAGCCATTCACATTGAAGATTTACCAAAACATAGGTCCCTCTTTCACAGGAGAAATAGGTGGCAGTGACCTGTCACCACCAGGGCTAGATAGATTTCCCTTGACCCAGTAGGCCCCCATAACCAAGTTGGCTCCCCTCTTGAAAGATGGCAGAGTCTTTTCAACTTTTGATCTAGTCTTTTTCTGCCCCCTCAGGTCATGGATTATATGGGACTTTTGAAATGTTATCCTCCTGGAGGAAAACTAGAGAAGACCAACATGTTAAAGAGAGAACTGCAGCAGTCTATGCAGACTCCATGCTCTCCTTTTCTCTCACCACTGCCATGTACCTGGTCACCTTTGGCATAGGGGCCAGCCCTTTCACGAACATTGAGGCAGCCAGGATTTTCTGCTGCAATTCCTGTATTGCAATCTTCTTCAACTACCTCTATGTACTCTCGTTTTATGGTTCCAGCCTGGTATTCACTGGCTACATAGAAAACAATTACCAGCATAGTATCTTCTGTAGAAAAGTCCCGAAGCCCGAAGCATTGCAGGAGAAGCCGGCATGGTACAGGTTTCTCCTGACAGCCAGATTCAGCGAGGACACAACTGACGGTGAGGAAGCGAACACTTACGAGAGTCACCTATTGGTATGTTTCCTCAAACGCTATTACTGTGACTGGATAACCAACACCTATGTCAAGCCTTTTGTAGTTCTCTTTTACCTTATTTATATTTCCTTTGCCTTAATGGGCTATCTGCAGGTCAGTGAAGGGTCAGACCTTAGTAACATCGTAGCAACCGCGACGCAAACCATTGAGTACACTACTGCCCAGCAAAAGTACTTTAGTAACTACAGTCCGGTGATTGGGTTTTACATATATGAGTCCATAGAGTACTGGAACACTAGCGTCCAAGAAGACGTGCTAGAATACACCAAGGGGTTTGTGCGGATATCCTGGTTTGAGAGCTATTTAAATTACCTTCGGAAACTCAATGTGTCCACTGGCTTGCCTAAGAAAAATTTCACAGATATGTTGAGAAATTCCTTCCTGAAAGCTCCCCAATTTTCACATTTTCAAGAGGACATCATCTTCTCTAAAAAGTACAATGATGAGGTTGATGTAGTGGCCTCCAGAATGTTTCTGGTGGCCAAGACCATGGAAACTAACAGAGATGAACTCTATGATCTCCTGGAGACCCTCAGGAGACTTTCTGTCACCTCCAAGGTGAAGTTCATTGTCTTCAACCCGTCCTTCGTGTATATGGATCGATATGCCTCCTCTCTGGGAGCCCCCCTGCACAACTCCTGCATCAGTGCTTTGTTCCTGCTCTTCTTCTCGGCATTCCTGGTGGCAGATTCCCTGATTAACGTCTGGCTCACTCTCACGGTTGTGTCCGTGGAGTTTGGAGTTATAGGTTTCATGACATTATGGAAAGTAGAACTGGACTGCATTTCTGTGCTATGCTTAATTTATGGAATTAACTACACAATTGACAACTGTGCTCCACTGTTATCCACATTCGTTCTGGGCAAGGATTTCACAAGAACTAAGTGGGTGAAAAACGCCCTGGAAGTGCATGGGGTAGCTATTTTACAGAGTTACCTCTGCTATCTCGTTGGTCTGATTCCTCTCGCAGCTGTGCCTTCAAATCTGACCTGTACACTGTTCAGGTGCTTGTTTTTAATAGCATTTGTCACCTTCTTTCACTGCTTTGCCATTTTACCTGTGATACTGACTTTCCTGCCACCCTCGAAGAAAAAAAGGAAAGAGAAGAAAAACCCTGAAAACCGGGAGGAAATTGAATGTGTGGAAATGGTGGATATTGACAGCACCCGAGTGGTTGACCAAATTACAACAGTATGAGATAAGAGTCTCTGCTTGTTATTTTTTCACCCTAGGTCTTACCGAGAGCAAAGATATTATGTTACTGAAACAATTTCAAAGTTGTTCTTTCTTTTTTAAGCATAAGAAACAGACATTGCCAAAGTAAAGGACAAGGGGGGAAATGGGCATTGCATATTTTCAGGCTTTAAAACAAAAGGACTGTTACCAGAAAGAATTTACACACACACACACACACACACACACACACACACACACATGCACACACGCACACGCACACACACACGGAGACACAGTCTTAAACTAAGAGCAAATAGAAGAAAGCTTATTAGCAAGCAGAATCCTATTTTGTTCACACTGCAGATGTTGCTGGTATTGTGACAAAAACCCACTGATTGAAAGGTCAGCTGCCAAGGCAGAAATAGCTTTAAGCATTGTTCAAACAATAAAGCTTCCAGAACTTCTGCAGAGCAGTGGATCCAGGCAGGGTCTGTGGTTTGAGGTCTTAGCTGTCTCATCTAGCTCCCCAGCACCCCAAGGAGATGCTTTCAAAAGTCCTGGCCAGCAAAAGCAAGCCAGAACCTTGGAAGTGACACATGGTAGAGTGGCCATCACCCACGGAGTGAAACTGAGTGATCTCTAAACTCACCCAGGTGAGGCAGTTTTGTTGTCTCGAAATGCATTGATCATTTCCCCCCATCAGTATCTTTTCAACGTTTGTAGGATTTGGTTAATACACCTTTAAACCAATGACAGCTCCAGCATCGCGGAGTTGGGGCAATTCTATTTTGGAATATCTTGTTGCTTGTCACCAAATGGATGTGCTTTATTAGTTCCAGCTCTTGGCAGGAGGCTCTGAGTACCCCAAACGACAGAGCCAAACCCAAATACCTGGCACGATGGAGGAAAAGCAGGTGTCTACTTGAACCCAGAGACAGCGTCTCCATTTTAACAAAAAAGTATGGCCAGCTGATACAGCTGTTTGCAGTTTGACCCTACATGCAGTTTTTGCGTGGATGCCCAGAAACAACATCTGCCTACGCATAGCTGAGGAAGGAGAAATGAACACTGAAACGGTTATTTGCCATAGCTTTCAACTAGTAGAGTCGGTCTGCCTTGAAAATGAGACATGGCTGCTCAGAAACACAGAGGAGAAAAGAAAGGTTTTTGGTCAGTGTAATCCTGAAACGAAGAAAATGTTTGGAAGTGCAGGCAGGGAGATGAAGGACTGAAGGGAGACAGATGAAAATGACCGGAAGATGTAATCACCAATACCAATGTATCACTGGTGATGGTCAAACATCCCTGCTAAGCCGGCTGTACCTCCATCTACCCGGTCCCCCTCGGCCACACACATGTCCCTTTGCTGGTGCCTGTCTAATGCATTGCACGGCCCTTCTGTACATTAATGAGCCTAGTTTATACTGTTTATACTGTTGATTGCCGTATCCACAGGCTCTAAAAAGAAACAGCTTGATTGGAAGAGGCTGTGTATGTCGTCCCAGACCCCTGCATTTCTTTATGTCTATAAAAATGAAGCTAACTCCTGGTCACATTTGAGGCAAATGTCTGCAGTATTTTTCCCTTTTAGAGATGTAGCTTATTTAGACATCTATAGTGGTAAGCATTTCCCCAAAGCACCTTTGCTCTCTGAATCTTAGCGGATGTACTGTGCAACTTCCCCTCCGCAGAGGAGGAAACCGAGACCTAGGAGAAACCAGCGACTCAGCCAGGGTCACGCCACTCGAGGGTTTCCATCATTTTAGCATGCCTAAGACAGGGCAGGCCACTTTTAGATTTTCCCTTAAGAGGGCTATTACTCCGTTCCAAGTACATTTCCAAGGAAAGAACATAGGACTTTACTGGCCACAAGGCAGACTTTTTTTTTTTAATGTCTGGGTAATGTTTGGGATTTAGGTTTGCCATTGTCTTTCCAAACAGCAAAAATGCCCAAATGATTCAGATGTAACTGCACCAAGTGCAAACCTGTGCTTTCTATTTCATGTACTGTTGTTCACACAGTTCTAAATACATGTGCAGGAGGCCGTAGCTAGTGCATTACTACACACATGTGCAGTCTCTCCTGCAGACACACTAAGCGATCATACCAACGTGTTATGCACTCAACTAGAAGATAATGAGCTTTAATCTGAGGACAAGTACAAGTCCTCAAAAAAGGGCAAGTTCACATAATAGATCTGCGATCAATTCTCTCTCCAAGGGGCCTGCAACTAGGCTATTATTTATAAAACACAGTTGAAGAGGGGATTGGTTTTATTCTTGAATCATATGTTGCTAAATCATTTTCTGAACAGTGTGTTCTAAATCAGCCATTGATTTTGTGTCGGCCATGTGGAGTACCTCGGGTTAAAGCTACTCCACAGAACTGATAAAACACACTCACCAATTAAATGGATTTTGTTGAGAATTTAATCATTCAATTTGGTCAACCAGAATGACTTGCTGTGGAACTTTGTTTTATGACAGATAGTAGTTTTCCAACTTGACTGAGTCTCTGTATACCTTGGAATACTGTATTTTTACATGAAGGGCCTTTTCAACCTTGTCAACTTCCCTTTTCAGCACTTGAAATCAAGGCTTATGGAATTCTGACTGTGGAATGATTTTTTTACTAGGGGACTCTGCATGCCAAGATTTATTATTTATTGTTACATCATTATTTGTTTGTTAATGATTATTGCTCTGACAGCATTGGTTTAGCTCCACCGTGGAGAAGCCGCTTTAGAAGCAACTCAGAATCACATCCCCATAAAATTTAAGTCTTTACTTGGTGATGTTTTACTTTTGCAATTGCTAATAAGAGGGAGGGGAGAATCCTGGCAAACTCTTGCAAAAGTTTTATTTTTCAGTTAATTCCAACCAAGACATTAATGTTCACTTTACCAAAGAAGCTTTTTTGGTTGGTTTTCAGTTGGTGTTTGTTTACCAAAGAAAAATATCCCATTCATCAAAAAGTTCTCCTGGTCAACTAAAAAACTGTGATACTTGGGCATTCTTGGCCAGTTGTAAGGCAAAAAAAGAAAAGTCAGGGTCAGGGTGACAATTCTTTCATTGAAGAGAACTCAGCAGAAAATGTAAATTCATAAGACATTTGGGGTTTGCAGGACAGAAAATGATACTTGAAATAGGGCGCTGTTGTTGAGCCCCACACCAACGGTCCAGCATGTAGCATGCAGGCTCCTCAGGCTAAAGGGAGTAGAGTATTTTCCACAGAAAAAAAAAATAAGACAAACCCTCCTGAAACTCCCTCTTCATCGTTCCAGTGCATAAGTTTTGTCTGGGTTTGCTTTGGGGTTCTGGGGTTTTGTTCTGCTTTGGTTTGGTTTGTGGTGTTTGTTTGTATTTGCTTGTTTTGCTCCCATCTTTACTTCCATTTTTACCCCCTCAGTTTTCACTCAGAAGGGAGATAATCAGATGCCATCGTCCATTGCAACGGTTACGTAGGCAATATGCCGCTGTCAATGAGGCCCTTGATAGCCCAAGCGTTTTAAACTTCTTTAACCACCACCCCTTTGTTCTAAGCACCATTCCAGGGCCACAGCACCACTGCCCCCCCGCCTCGGCCCCAGCCGTGGAGCTTGGCTGTGTCTGTCTCACGATCACGTGGGTTGGGCAGCCACCTGGGGAGTGTGGCAGAGGCAGAGCCTCCTGGACACAAATGGTACCCTCCTCATAATGGCTTTATTCCTTTGGATCCTATCAAAGTAGCCCTGCAGCTTGTAGTAGTGTTTGAACTCTGTGAATCTCTGCTGTCTCATCTGTAAAATGGGAATAATAACAGTAAGTATCTTGAAATTCAATACTTACTGAGTGCCTACTATCACCCAGATACTGTTCTAGAGACTGGGGACGGAGCAGTGTATCAACCAGATAAAATACATCTGCCCTCGGAGAGTATACACCTGCCTGCTGTTGTGGATATACTGGGAGGTCAAGGGAGATGATGTTCAGAAAGCACTCCTGGCAAGGGACGGTGTAGAGAAGAAATTCAAGACATTGTAATTCTTCTCTCCCGCACAGTAGCACTAGGGCCCAGGACGTAAAGCTACGGAGAAGTATATTTTTGCAGATTTGGGCACAGAATCAGGGCTATTTAAAGATGCAATGAGTTCTTGTGGTCATTTCAGGGCACTCAAAAGTCAGCCGATCACCATTCGGCGGGGCAACTGTCAAGGGGGCACAAGCTCTGGATGTTGGGGGTGGATTGCAATCCTTGAAAAAACTGGGATGTAGGCACTTGGGGATCAGAGTTGGAAGGGAAGGGCACTTGCTATTTAATTACTGTGCCTGACTTGATTGAAGCTATTTGAATACTCCTGCTGGGCAATTTGCTTTTAAGTCCAGGCTACATAAAAAGCACCAGGTATTTGACGACAAAGTCCCCACTTTTGAAAAGCACGGTCAAGCGGCAACACAGAGGCAAATGTTAAACTGGTACCACCGGGTTCCCTGGCGAAGGACTGAGGGTGGCTGCGGCCAGCACATGGCGGCGTTCCTCCCCGTGGCGGCTACAACTGTTTCTGTTTGATGCCAGTCCAGGAGAAAGCAAAGGAGGGTGAATGAGCTAGAAGCCGTTCACCTGAACAGGCAGTGTCAGGAGGTCTTCCCCAGCCCTGCCTCTCACCTGCCCCCCTCTGCCCACAAGATAGGCCTGAAGGCCTCTCTGAGATCTACGGGGGCACCATACAAGGAAGAGGAAGTGAGGCGACCAGAGCCACGGCCACCATGCAGATTTCCAAGTTAGCCTAAAATTACCGCCACAAGGGTCCAGAGGAGGCTACCTCGGAGGGAAAGAAGGCTTCTTTTCAAAGTACAAAGAAAGTGATGTATACCAAGGAGGTGACCCACAGAGGGTCCCTGGTAGAAGAAATGCTGTTCATGTGGAATGTGCCAGCCTCTTCTCCCTCCAGAATGTTGGCACCAGATGAATCTTTGGATAGAATTAAGCTTACTCCCTCATTTTTCATGTGAGAAAACTGAAACCTGGAGAAGTGAAATTACATGCACAGAGCTCATTAGAAGCAGATAAAGGACTATAATTCAAGTCTCCTAGCTCCTAGCCTCAGTCTTTTCTCCATCCTACCACTTTACTGCCAAATTCTATGTATCTAAATTATGGGGTCTTAACGTGGGGGCCATGAATGAGTTGGTGGGAGGGCAGGGCTCTGAACTCCCTAAAATTAAATCATATGCAAAAATGTGTGTATATGTTCAATATGTGCATTTTCCTAAAAAGAGAGTTCATAGTTGTCATCAGATTCCAAAAGAGGTCTGTGACCCAAAAAGGGTGAAGAACCACTGTCCTAAGTTAATAAAGACCTCACTGGGAGTGTGATTCCTGTGTCCTCATTTTGGCTAATGGGCGATCAAGAGCTTCTCACCATCTTTCCTTCAAAGAGCCCAAGCTGCTTCCAAATACCGGTCTCTTCATGCCCAGCCAAGTGCCTACTTCCATTCATTTATTCCTTGTTCGTTAATCTGTTTATTTATTTTGCATATTCACATTCCAGCACTAGCTAAACACACTCTCCAGGGCAGAAGTGCGGAAGGGACCCTGTGATCTTCTTAGCGGAAAGAATACCAGGTTGCTACCCCATTCTCTCTGTCACAACAAAGTATATACAGCCTCCAAATTACAGCAGGCACAGCCCCCACCACACACACGTACATGGGGTGACACGTACATGGGGAGGGGGAGGGGGGTGGTCGGCAAAGCCAAAATAGGGCAGTGGGCCCTGTTAAAGAATCAGGGTCAGAGCAGCCTATGCCCAGTTCTGTAGGGACGTGCTGTGTGGCCACATGCCACAATACGCCACATGCTTGGAAGGGCTGCTCCCAGGTGAGCCCTATTCTGAGATGTCTAAGCGAGGCACGCGTGCACACACTTGCGGCAGCTGACTCACTGACAAACAGGAAGAGGATGTGTCTCATTCATCCTGATAATATTTGCAGTAGGCAAATAGGAAATCACAGCTATGGACATATGGTTACATTTAAGGACAGGTGTGTCTTGGACACAGATATGCAAATAGAAGCCCAGTTTTCTTGACTCCTAGCCATAAGGTAAATATAGTGTACAGTGATGGAGGAAGGTGGAAAAGCAATGACTCTATTTGTACCCGGTGGCTCTGCTTCTTCTGGTGTAACTTCAGGCAAAATGGAATGTACCTGGGCTGTCCTAATAGTGATACCGGGGGAGTCACGGCTTGGTCTTCCCTGAAGCACAAAGAAGACCCTGGCAGCTGACCTGTGCCATTTATACAACGCTCTGCCTAGTCACGACAGGAGCGGCCTTCTGCTGAGATGGAGGAATATTCGTTCCGTTTAGAAGCATCTGCTATGAAGTTAGAAGACCTTGTTCATTGAGATATATAAAGTGCCTTGTTTACTTTCTACAAAATGGCAAACACTACTCATTCCAAGCTCATCACTGGGAAAACCCATATAATTCTCCTTTGCAAAACAATGTACTTAATTTCCAGGGTGAACCTTCAACGTGTTTAACTCAGACTTTCTAATCTTTATTTTTTAAATTAACATCCTGCCCAAACTGACTTTGCTCCCTATCCAGAATCACCAAGTTAGATCCCATGATGCCTCCTAGGACCAAAGATGACTCGTCAAAAACTGGTAATGACCCATTGGCTCTGCTTCTCTCTCTCTGTCTCTGTCTGTCTCTCTCTCTCTCTCACACACACACATAATGTACATTTATTCAACATACCCATAACACATGTACAACACATAAACACACATACATCTCCACATACACATAACACACGCACACACACACAGATACACACTGCCTTTTACAACATACCAGACACCTCTAAAGTCACATGAAACTGCTTGCGCAGGCCCAGGCCTGTGGTTCTGGGGGGTATCTCGGGCCAGTTTTCAGCTATCCACAGGGAAGCACAAAAAATACTATCTTCCCATTCTAAATGTTTTCTGTGCATGAGCATGTTTAAGGTCAGACAAACAGTACACTTTAAAAAAAAAAAAAGGAAACCAGGGATATAAATGTTTCTTGAAATTTACAAGTTGCTAACAGTTCTAAAACAGGAAACTACATTTAATGGAATTCCCTAAGTAATAGGTGAGAACAAAAGAGACCCAAAACCAGAGGGATCTCTCCGAATGTCCAGAATTGTGGAAGTTATCTAAAATTTTGCTTTGTGATCAAGACAAGGGGAAAAGGAGTGAAGAGGAAGGAGGAAGGACATACCAAGTGGCCTCCACGTTGCCAATTCCCAATCATAAGAAGGAGTGGGTGCTTTCCATTTATTCCTAGCGTTAGTTTAATAGAAAAACTAGTACCTTTCATTCACCTCAAGAAAATAAAGTGCCATTCAAGGAAGCCTGATAATAGGAAACATCAGTTTGAGAGAAAAGTCACACAAGTAACAGAAAAAGCTATCCAAGACCAGAAACTTATAGCTAACACACACACACACACACACACACACACACACACACACACGTGCATGCAGGTACATACGCAAGCTGGGGAGTGGACAATAAGACATTAAGAAGAGCTGGGGAGAGAAACTTAGCAGAGTTCCTAAAATTTAGACAAGTGTCGAAGGAAAAAAGTAATTACTGGGAAGATGAAGCAACTCAAATTTCAGCAGAAGGGCTGAAAATATGAGCTGCAAATAGGGGAGTCAATCAGGAATCTTTAGAAAATAAAAATACAGAGCCTAAATATGTACTTTTTTGAATAAAGTGAAAGGACTCCACATTTTCTTTTGAATTCTCAGCCCAGAATTTCTCTTTAGTAACTTGATGAGAACACATTCAGGTTCTATTTCTATTGTCTATGATCCCATGTTCAACCACCCACTCCTGGTTGCGTGTTCAACATTTTGACTTAGAACCTATTAGCCAAATTACTGAACGCCAGGCCCAAACAAGGAAAGTTTCGGTTTGGGTTCAATAACTCCTTGGTCAATCTCTCTCATTCCTTTGGATGTGCAAATGTTCCAGGCAAAGAGGGACAGATACCATATGTTTGCACTCATAGGTCTAACAGGAGAACAGGAGAAACCTAATGGGACCAGGGGGAGGGGAAGAGGGAAAGAGAGTTGGGGAGAGAGAGGGACGCAAAACCTGAGAGACTATTGAATACTGAGGAGGAACTGGGGGTTGAAGGGGGGGGGGGAGGGGGAAAAGAGGTGGTGGTGATGGAGGAGGGCACTTGTGGGGAAGAGCACTGGGTGTTGTATGGAAACTGATTTGACAATAAACTATTTAAAAAAGTGTGTCTAGATAACCAATGCATTTAATTTTTTTAACATCAAAGACATCCCCTGCCAAAAATTAACAATGACATAGTCGAACAGTTAAAAGTGCCTTTAGCAGTCCAATTTGGTGAGTGACAAAAGGGAAGAGAGTCCATACCAAACATTGAGTGATGTTAGAAAAGATCCTCACCTTAGACATAAAATGGTTTAAATAACAAAATGTGGTCCCTCTCTTATTGTCCTCACTAATAATAAAAGAAGTTCCTAAAAATCACATATTATTTTGGACAGTTTTGAGCTAAACCACAATGGATTTTTAAGTGATATCTATGGCAATTAGTCATAAGATCACATCCAGTCAGATGAATCACTAATGCAGCATTCGGTAATCCTATTTCTCCCAAAGCAACCCCAGCATTCTGTTGTGTTTCTTCACACCAGGCAAGTAAGTGACTCTGGGAGTAAAAAACTGTTTTTAAACTAAGAAAGAATATCCAAATCCTAGAGTACAGAATTAGTTCAGCTTGGTCACTTTTGAGACAGTAGCAAGCATCAGACCCTATTCGGAAAAATAGCACAGCTGCATCCTAGTCTTGACAAAGTGTGGGTCATTCCACCTTTGATCTGTGACAGGCAGCACCTGCTGGCGTGGGACCAGTCAAAATCTTGCCTGGAAAATTTTCCCACAGAGAGTTAAAACACAAGTCTATCAAGCACCATTAATAAACTATACTTTTTACTTAGAGTCCAGACATTTTAAAGAAGCTGAAGGAAAGGCAATGTAACTAGTGACTGGCTCCTTCAGGAAAAATGGTGTCCTATATTTTGAAGCACTTGAGTTTCTCTGACACCTAAAATATGTATTTACCTCATCCCACGCCTACACAAAAACAAAATCGGCAGGGAAAACTGTTCCCCTGATGATTGGCAATCCCCCAGCTCCACTCCATGTGATCAGCTTTCAGCAGAGAGCAATGTTTCAGGCCAGTGCTAGGAAATGACAGACTGCAGAAGTCCCTGAAGAACTCAGCATATTAAACCTGCAAAATGGCTCATGACAAATACATTGCATTCTTAGTTGACTATCCTTCATACTACAATCCCGTCTTCCAGTGAAGCATCCTGCTTCCAGCCCTGGTATCAAATTTCAAGTGTAAAGAAGATTTTGCATTTATCGCTTTCACTTTTTCATACCTGTTTCTAATTCTCTGATAGTCACACACCAAAGAGTGAAATGGCAACGAGCCAGGGGGATGTCTGCACTTCTACTTTTTTCCCTTTTCTTTCGTCTTCACATCCAGGTCTTTTCAGTGCTCTTTAACAGCACGTAGTACGTGTTCTTTTTTGTTGTGTTGTTTTTTCCAAATGAGTAGTCAAAAAGTTTATATGACTTAATGGCTTATAAAGTTTTGCTTATTTGTTTGTTTAGCCAGGTGGTGTCCCTTTAAACAACTTCACATATATAAAGAACCTTCATTGGCTTGATGGTCACAATGTTACACCTCCATCTCTGGTGAAAGAAAAATCCATTTCCTGGCCTTAGTTTAATATAGGATCACAAACAGGGCACAAAAATCATAACAGGAAGCACCCAATATACCTACATGCCTGAGCTTAAAAAAAGCCACTAGAGGCCTAAGAAAATGTTTCACCTTTCTCCTCCATAGTGTTCTGATCTTCTACAGGCATTCAGGGTTGAGAGAGGAAATGCTGGATGTAAGAGTTACAGGTCAACACCTGTCCAGAGGGGGAGGAGAAAAGCCTGAGACAGGACTAACAGAGCAGTATATACGAACGGGGTGTTAAATCAATTGTTGGAGGGTGTAGTGGGTGGGTTTTCATTTTCAGTTTATTTCACAGAGCTAACTGAATGGATGCGTGATTATCACTGTGGCAAACGAAGTTTGAATCCAAAATTACATGTCACAGGTACCAAATTATAGTATTGATCTCCTAATGTAAAGGACTGGAATGATTTCAGGTATTGTCTCAAGAGTTCTGAGCTGGGAATAGCAAAGAAGTTGCACTCATACTCCTGTCTGTTAAAATCCTTATTTAGCCCATTTCCATGGAAACTGAAATCAGATCTCTCTCTCTCTCACACATACACACACACACACACACAGGGAAAAAACTGTACCGAGTTTGGTGTGTGCATATGTATGTGTGTGTACAAACATGTGCAGGTGTCTTTGTGTGCGTGTGTACGCATCCACAGGATAATTTCTGTGGGGACACTCTCTCATCTGTGGGGTAACTCTCCCACAAATGGAAGAAAGGCCAGGCTGACTTCCTTTTTCAGAAGCCAATCGGTAATGCAGATTAAAATCCCCGGTCAGAAAACTAAGCACATCACACCAGGCCTTTGCTACCAATTCCTTGGAGAATTCCATTTCAGAACTGCATGTTCATTTAATCTAGTTAACTAACTTGGAAATATTTTATGGTAGAAAGTCATCCGCAAGAACTAAATTTAATCCCTTGGAATTCTGCCCACTTTGCTTTACTCTCAAGCATCGGCGTTTCCCTAAATAGCCCCAAAAAAATAAGGGCCAAGGGAAAACAGAAATGAATGAGTTCATTTGAATATTTCAACATATACTTGGTTAGGTTTCCATCCTAATGGCAAAATAATATGTGCCCACTCCATATCTATGGAGATATTCAGTCAATCATTCCATCTTTGTCCACATCTCCATTGAAGTTAGTCCGACATTCAAACTGCAGTCTATAAAATGGCACTGCTAAAACCCAGAGCAGGGCTTGAAAAAGAATGAATACTGCCCCCTTCCATATTTTCTCGAATGATGTCATCAAGCAACCTGGATTATCTTCTATATATACATGGAGAATTTTTGATAAGGGGAAATATTTTACTTTCTATTTTTGCTCCCTTTTTCTGTAAGAAAAGACAAAATGGGATATCTTTTTAAAGAATTTCACTTTAAAATGGATTGTAGATGATGATTTTGAATCTTAATTTAGACTCTCTCACCGTTCCCTTCAGCAATGTTGGTGAGTTTTACAACCCATGAAATATCTAGCTTTCACCAGAATCCAAAACAGAACGAAGAGCTGTACAGTTCCACTGGCAAAGATCAGCGGGGCAACAGGACAAAACTCATGTTTGATCTTAAACATGAGACTTCTGCTTTAAACCTCACTGCAGCACCTGCTCATCGGTGCCTCACGCTTGGATGGGTGGGCTTACTCGGGAATGAGGGCGCGTACAATCTGTATTCAAAACCTGGGGGTGGGTGATGACTTTCTAAAATGGAAAAGTCACTTCTTAGCATCAAAAAAATAATCAAGAATGAAGAGCAAGGGGTGGAAAAACCAAAATCTCTCATCACCAGGCCACGGCTCAGGATGCCAGGCTTCTCCCCTCACGTGCAAGGGTTCTCTTACCTTCCCAAGGGCGTTACACTGAGATGACATTTGATCATCCACACGAAAATCTGCATTTATGCAGAGACCATAACTTATCCACATGTATACAAACACCAGAAATTGCTTTGAGTCACTGACTTAAGTCACCAAATTGAAAATATCCATTGAATGGACCTTGAGGGTGTCATGCTAAGCGAAATAAGTCAGGCAGAGAAGGACAGATACCATATGTTTGCACTCATAGGTCTAACAGGAGAACAGGAGAGACCTAATGGAGGACCAGGGGGAGGGGAGGAGGGAAAGAGAGTTGGGGAGAGAGAGGGATGCAAAACTTGAGAGACTGTTGAATGCTGAAAATGACCTGAGTTGAAGGGGAAGGGGGAGGGGGGAAAAGAGGTGGTGGTGATGGAGGAGGGCACTTATGGGGAAGAGCACTGGGTGTTATATGGAAACCAATTTGACAATAAACTATTTTTTTTAAAAAAAAAAAGGAAATATCCATTGAGGAGATGGAGCCCTAAAAGTGTGTAATAAATACTCGTCACAACAGCAGAAACAGGAACACAGATACTGAAGCTGTAAGAGAGCCGAGTCCGGTGAACTGGAGGCCATCAAACCACAGAACCCATCCTGTTTGTATTCATATGCATTCTAAAATGTAACGCTACTAGCAAAAGAGCCCACTTAAGTTTTCACTTCAGTTGACCTTGTATGGTAGGAAATGATTTAAAAAACACCCCCACACCCTGGAAGTAGTACTGAATGTTGTCGGGCCATAGCAATTGACCTTCCATGGTTAAAAAGTAAATTTTAGAATCAGTGCTACTGAATAATTTTTCTAAATATATATACTGAGTCCAACGCTTAAACTTGAAATAACTATAGCTATGGTATTCTGAGACTTGTATCTCTGCATGCCTTTCATGAATGTGAAAAAGAAAATCTTCCTCATCCTTTATACTTTTACTGTTTTAGAGGTTTCCAAAAATATCCCTAGACTTCAGCCAGTGCGGCGCAGAAGCTCTCCAAATAAACTTCTGCAAGTGTCAGCATGCAAGGGTCCCACAAAAGGGTGGTTCAGACCACTTCCAGATGACTTGTATCTTAAAAGTTATAGGATCTGGTACTAACCACTGAAGGACACAATTGCCAGCTGAAATACTGTGACACATTGTGTAATGTCATCCAGTCAAATTCAGTGTTTAGTAAACATACGTTTTTTTTGTCATTTTGTATTTATTTATACAGAATTAAAAATAAAACACAGAACTAAAATGTATATGTGTCCCTTCTGTGTTGCTTTTATGATGCTAAAAAGAAAACACAATGAGCACCACTGCAAAATGTTTGGCCATCACACAGCATTAAAAACAGTTAGATGCCAAGCTGCACATTTATTAGTATGTGATCTGCCAACCAAGGATCTTCGTGTTCCAGCATGAGAACTCAAGTATTTTTCAAAATGTGGTTCATAAGTGCCTTTCAGTTTGGTATTGGTATAAACATGAGGGTGTTGAGTATCTTAGATTGGGTCTCCCCCAGAATCAGACCCAGAGACAAGGATTTCAGGTGGAAGTAGTCTATTTAGGAGGTGATCCCGGAAGCATGTGCAGTGGGAAGGGAAAGTGAACATGGACAGGAAGGAAGACAATAGGGGATGTGTTAATATACAGGTTACCTGTGGACAACCAGGGCCTACTCCCACAGGAGACTCCTGGGAGATGATGGTGGGAACAGCATCAGAGTTGGTCCACATGAGGAATGAGGAGTCTGGGATTTTTAACTTCCAACTGCCATCACACAATGGACAAGGGCTTCTCGTGGGGCAGTAATGTGCTAGCCCCTTCAGCCTGCCCCATCCGTGACGGGAAGGGCAGCCTTCAGGGAGAGAACTGTGGGTGTTCCGTACGGGCTGCCGCCATATGCTACAGTGGTGAATGCCAAACGATGGGCACAGAGTACCAGCAGTGTCTGCCACAATTAGGCCAAATACGCACAGATAATGAACAGAATCTTGTTCAATCTCTGAGAGATCATAGGTGTAGGGGCTTCAGGGCCATAAGCCAGGACTGAAGGTAATTAAGGTTAAGGTCTCTAGTAGAGGAACACCACCAAGGGGAAACTAAAAACTGATTAAGGGTACAGAATAACTAAGGCCATAGGTGTGGTCAGCACAGATAAAGATGATGGCCCATCAGGTGCTCGGGAAGCTAGGTCAATCTGAGGTATGAATAGGATTAAGAAACTGAATGATTCCAGAAAAAGCACATCTATAACAATAGAACTAAGAAAAGCTCCAATCGTGGGAATTGGATACAAGAATTTCAAGAATACACAGGAAGCTTCGTATCCACTGGTGTGCCTATAAACTTTAACAACTGGCTTTCTGGAGAAGAGGGGACATAGCCAATTCCAAAGCCATTCACAGTTTAATAAGTGGCTCACAAAATTCCTAAAACTTGAACAATCGTCTCTCACAAGCCAGCATGAGTTGGCCCCAACACACCACTGCCTGTAGCTCTCCACCCAACATCCAGCATCCTTTTTGAGGTTTGAAGGCCTAATGGCTAACTACTCAAACATATCCAGCGCCTGCTGTCAGAGGTTATGCTGTACTGACCTCAATACCTGGATGGGTGGATGATACTACTGATTTAGGCCTTGGGGACACTCAGTAGAGGCTGTAGCCTCTGCACACCCTCTGATTCCCCGTCATCGTCATCTTTCTTAGAACCTTCGAAGCCCTTTGTGTCTGGACTTGAGCTTCTGACACAAGTGGCTCTGGGTCAGACTTTGTCAGTCCTTCACCTCCGCTTGCACACTGGCACACAACTCTAACATGTCGATGCCACTCCATGTCTCTTCCGATAGCTTACGAACTAATATTCATGTCATGTACACAGAAGTAAAATCAACCTACGCTCATATCCAAAAGCAGAAGAACCTGGAGCTGCCATGAGTACTGAAGTTAATGAACATTTATTGCACTAAAGCCCTGCGCCCAACCTTCTTCTGGATATTGCAGTTAATGTAGATTGTGTCTGCCCTAACCATGAACAAAAAGTTACACATGTGAGGCGCCTGGGTGGCTCAGTCGGTTAAGCGTCCGACTTCGGCTCAGGTCATGATCTCACGGTTTGTGATTCTGAGCCCTGCGTCAGGCTCTGTGCTGACAGCCGAGAGCCTGGAACCTGCTTTGAAATCTGTGTCCTTCTCCCTCTGCCCCTCCCTCGCTCTCTCTCTCAAATATAAACACAGCTGTCAGAAGCCACTCCTTTTCTTGCAAGAAATGGCTCCAACTGCTGCACATCATTCACTGGCATTCACCATAATATTCATATTTTTTAAATAATTGTTGTCTTCCAAATGATTTATATCATCTAAACCCTGTGTGTCTTTCACTTGTAAGCTCTACTTTTTTATAAACTCCCCGATAGTCCACAAGTTCTACTCTGGATTCATGCTGAATTGTGGCCCAATTTCTTGGTTGTTTCTTCTGTGTTCAAAAAGAAACACAGCTCTATTTTCAAAGTAAATATTCCCTTTTCCCTGTCTGTCTCTAGTCTTACATAAGTTCAAAGTTACTAAGATAGCGCTCATGTACTCTTTAGATTTCTTTGCACCTCAGTAAATTCTCTCTATACCTTTTTGCTGCTCAGGTGGCAAACTGAAGTTGAATTCTTCTCTTAATTATGTCTAGGGGACTCTTAGAGGATAAAAGAGGACACCATTCTGATTATCTGCACCTGGCTGCTCTGCATGTTCTAGTGTTCGGAAGGCCTGGAAAGGAAGGAACTAACCAGAAGCTCACAATTCTTTATCTTCCTAGGGCTTCTTTTCATGGTAGCTGCCCCTGGGCTCTGATCTAGGCTATGATTTTAAACTCCCTTGTGTACTTTTCTGCTCTTATCGGATGCTGAATAGTAGAATATAGCAATGTGAGTAACAAAAACTTTCCAATAGAATTCCAGTATTTCCTCAAGAGGTATTCAAATAGAAGCATTTCTTCACTATTCTCTGGTACATTTTACTTTGGAGAAATTGTGATCTACAAAATATTTCATTTTCTACCACGTCGTGCCCATCCTTCCGTCCACAGCAGCCAGATGGTATTTCTTATTAGTGGAAGAAATAATCAGACAAGAATAACTGGCCACTGACCAATTAGGAATAGGGCCTGATAAATGTTTTTCCGAGTACTCACTCTTGGTTCCAGGCCACAAGAATGTGTCAGCTTTAACATTTCCCAGCATCTTAAGTCTCAAGGCAACATTTCTAAAACCCTCAGCTTCATCTCAAAACCAAACTGAGCTCCAGGGACAGTTACAGGATACAAGATGGCAGGTTGTCACTTAGGAATCACCACTGGATTGAAGACCTGAATAGGCATGGTCCTAGGAGATACGGGATGGGAGAGGGAAAAGGAAGAGTGGAGAGCCTAACCTGTATTTAAATAAATTTCATTTCCTTAATACACTATTTTCATAGTATTTCTTCATACCAGATGCTTGGCTGTTTGGAGCTGTCATTTCTAGCTGTCCTAGTCAATGCTAGAAGCATACATAAAAAATACATAATAGGGTCGCCTGGGTGGCTCAGTTGGTTGAGCGTCCAACTTTGGCTCAGGTCATGATCTCCTGGTTCGTGGGTTCGAGCCCCACGTTGGGCTCTGTGCTGACAGCTCAGAGCCTGGAGCCTATCTTCAGATTCTGTGTCTCCCTCTCTCTCTGACCCTCCCCTGCTCATGCTATCTCTCTCTCTCTCTCTCTCTCAAATAAATAAATAAATAAATAAACATTAAAAATTAAATTAAATTTAAAAATAAAAAATACATAATATTATAAAAAGATACCTAAGTGGATTTTTTCTTTGAAAGCCTACTGATTTACATTATAATTCAAGAAATTATTTTCTTAATTTCAAATTAATTTTCGACTAAGTTACTCTTGACTTTAGATGGTTCTGCCCATGAGTTTTTCAAGTAATAATTGCCAAATTCCTTAATGAACTAAGGAAACTGCTATATCAAAGAACCCCTTGGTTAAATGGAATCAACATATCTCACCATGAAAGAGAGGTTCTATGGAGTAAGCTTATTTCCACCAACTGACCAGGAGACTGAATGATTGGTGAGTGATTAAATAAAAAAATAAACACTTTGTTGATCTTATTACAAATTTTATATACTTAATTGGTTCATGTGAAAAATGGCATCTCTGGCAAAGTGGTCCTCTGTTAGAAATGAACTTGATTATCAATCAGCTGTTGCACACAAATGATAATTTTCTTCTACAGATAAATAAAAATTCCTCTTCCTCTCCCTAACTTTCTTTTCCACCCCCTCTTCCCCTTCCCATGGTCCCCTGTTAGGTTTCTCCTGATAGACCTATGAGTGACAACATATGGTATCTGTCCTTCTCTGCCTGACTTATTTTGCTTAGAGGGAAGGAGGCAAATCCTGAGAGACTACTGAATACTGAAAACAAACTGAGGGCTGAAGGGAGAGGAGGAAAGGGGAAGGGGGGTGATGGTCATGGAGAAGGGCACTTGTGGGGAAGAGCACTGGGTGTTATATGGAAACCAACTTGGCAATAAACTATTAATAAAAAATTAAAAAGTAAATAAATAAATAAATAAATAAATAAATAAATAAATCCTCTTAAACTCCTTGCATCCACTCACCCATCAAATATTCCAACTTCCTACAAAAGCGTCACCTAAATTTCCCGCAAATCACCCACCAAAAAAAACATGTAGGCTACGCAGAATCTATGACACAGGTGGCAAAATGCAGTGGGAAATTGGATGGAATTTAAATATTTCTCCTGCCCACACTGGCTTCTAACTCACTACTAAGATAGTAAGTTGCTGCAGATGATGAAAAGTGAGAAACAATTCTCTAAAATCAAAGAAATTTTGTTATCTCACGGAAAAGGATGTCTATCCATGTTTTCCACTGCTGGAAAGCTGGATATTTGGGTCATTTAACTGTAATAATGTTTGCATTCATGTCTGCCATCATATATATATATATATATATATATATATATATATATATATATATATTCAAATCATAATGGGATGTTTTGGATACCTATATGATAAAAGTCTTAAAATTACTGCAATTGAAAGTTCCCTGACACACGCTCATTCGGGAATAATGAGTATATAGTACAAGTGACACTGAAAGATGCTGGGTTCAATATAGCTTAGAAAAGAATTAAAGAGGGCAAGAGAGTGACAAAACATTTTGGAGGCAACTGCAGCAAGCATGAAGGCTTCATTTGTGCTGCCTGCCCTTCCTCTGCTCTATGGCACTATCTGTTTTCTGCGCCCTGCAAAGGGTCATCACCCATAATCCCAAAGATCCACTCTTCACCAAAAAGCCCAATGACTCAGGATCTAATGGACTGTGGAACTATGACCTCCTTGTGACACTACTAAATTAATTCAGAAGTGAATGGAGGAGGGGTACATGCTTTCTCAGTGGCATATCACTGGGGTCATTTCATTGTATATGATAGTCATTGCTCCGTTACAGGTAGCTTTGGGAGAAACTCAGCTGTCAGGGGAACCTATCCCTAGAAAGAAAAAGAAGATATGCACACTAATTCTAGCATCCAGGGGACTTATTCTTTTTCTGCAGTATCTTTTACCCACCTCTGAATTCTACCACTCCTACTCTCCTCTGCTAATCTGGAAACACAGTGGAAATTTATCTTAATTTAACCATGCCCCTCAAGTACTATTTCCACTCACTGTATTATTAGGATGAATTAGGTTGCAAGTAATTGATAAAGCCAACTCGAAATAGCTCAAACAATAAAAGGCTTATGTAATTTGAAAGTCCAGTGTTGGGGCATGCGGGCTGCAGGGCACGTTTGATTCAGCAGTTCAACAGTGACACTGAAGTCCTAGATTCTTTCCTTTATGTATCAACGTTATCCTCAGGCTGTGTCCCCTGTGTGGTCTCAAGATAGCTTTAGTGGCTCCCAGAGCTACATCATCCTCTTTAAGACAGGAAGAGAATCAATCTAGCTTTACAGAGGCTGGAAGCTTCTTAACCAGAAATATGTCACACTGTGTCACAAATCCATCCCTAAACCAGTATCTGTGGCCAAGGAATGGAATGACTCTGTGGAGTTCAGGTCTAACTGAATGACCCAAACTGAGAGCTTTAATCTCTAGTGCCAAGGGTAGAGTCAGTTTCCCCAAAAGCAATTGAAGGAGTAGAACCAAAATTCTCAAGGTTGAGGAAAAGCTATGCAGAAAGGAACTTACTAGGTTACTAGGCTGGAGGAGGAAGACTAAGTGAAGCAATCGTTCCCTACAAGGAGAAGCCACCATCCATACTCTGTCCTTCCTCATCGCTCTCCTCATCCCCTAAGCATCAAAGCCCAGAATAGGTGTTCTCTGTTGAGAAAGGTAAGAAATACATGAGGGCACAGCACATGCCCGAGTTCAGAAATACTCCTTTCCTGTTTAACAAAAGGAGCCACTTTTAAAGGCTGGATGATTTTAGCCAACAGTGGGCCACAGGCTAGACAGTGTTAGGAGTGGCTGTCACTACAACAGGACTAGGACTGACACAACCCGCACACCAGATGATTCTATACACCAGCGATCTAGGGAGGTATCAGCACACAGAACGAAGCTGCCCAATTAGATGGGCTGTCAAAGGACTCAACCATATGACAGTTCTATCTCATGGCCAAGGAGAGAAATGAACACCCTTGAGAGGTAGCTCCTGAAATGCACTGCCTGTCTGGAAACCTAATCTGTTGTCCACTTCCCTGCCCTCCTCACCTCTTCCTGCCCCTTGGGCCTTACCTCTCAGCAGCGAGGAGGCAAAGAGCACCCGCATCAACAGTGGGTGTCATCCTTCTGTTCTGTCATCAGGCAAGGCTCATGGCTCTACTGTAGATTTTCATTCTTTGTATTTACTAATCAAGCAAAAAGTGCAGGACCTACAGGTACCCTACATTATCGACAGATGAAGTGACTGAGCAAGAAGCTGTAAACCCGGGTCAGAGGAGTGTCTCACTGGCGACACGGGAGGACCCAGCCCCGCTTGTGGTTTCTGCCCAGTGCTCACAACGCAAGCCAGGCCTCACTTCGGAAACACTTCCCTATGAAAGGAGTTAAGCCAGCCGGAGGTGAATGTCTATGCCATAATTTCTGCCTGTAACTCTATGCCCTAACACTGTGGAAATTCCTCAGATGGCCTGTCCTGGGACACAGAGCAGATCTCCAGCAGTATCTCTCTAGGTGGAGGCCAACATATTACAAGGCCATAAAAGATTACTTCCTTTAGGGGACATCTCCCCCTGTGTTTTCTTGTCTATGTCACTCCAGATCCTCGCTCTCCTTTCAAGCTTGATAAATAGAGCAGCTCACGGTCAGAATAGTTATTGCTATCAGCAAAATTTAATAGCATTCAGTTAATTTCTAGGAAACAAGAGGCTTCATTGAATTCTAAAGTCTGCCTGAATCACTGACCTCTGCAACAGAGGGGGGCTTGGCAGCTGATGGGTGGTTTTTGTTTTGTGTGCATTACGCCAGGCTTCCCTGACATGACGTATTCCACCAAAGGAGAGAAAGCTAAATCGAAAAGGATCTGCACCTTGGAAGTCCAGCATGCTGCATGTTTATTTGGTCCCACGAGACTTATTTATCATTTCTGGTATATGAGGAAACATTTTTACATGAAGAACTATCATTTGCAGATTACAACTGAGCATGGATTTAAAGAGAAAACAACAGCACAAGTCATGTTTATGAGTACAATTAGTGATACGATCATAAAATACATAGGGCCAATACTGAAGACAGGGATTCTCAGACGTACATGATGGCATCCTTTAGTTTGTTTCTAATGGCTCCGTATTCTGCACTAGAGTGGGTTTTTTAAATTATATTAAAAATTATTTGAGGGTTTTATTTTCTTTAGAATCCCGTGACAACCTTCAAGGTCACTGAAAGATAGCTCCATGATTGTAATAAAATCTGAAGGAATCAATGATCCAGGGTTTCAGGAATTAAACAGTACATATTTAAACTAAGCCAACATTCTTTAGGTTTGCATGGCTAAAAACAAAGAGCTTTGTTTTTCAAGTCATCCTGATTTGGCAAGATTCTGGAGGGTTGGGCCTCTCAAACTGGCAGAAGAATTACCTGGAGGGTTTGTGTAAACACAGATTGATGGGCCTCACCCCCAGAGATTCTTTATTACGTCTGGGGTAGAGAGCAAGAATCTACATTTCTCAGGGCACATGAGTGGCTCAGTCGGTTGAGCATCTGACTTTGGCTTAGGTGGTGATCTCATGGTTCGTGGGTTCAAGCCCCGCCTCGGGCTCTGCACTGACAGCTTGGAACCTGGAGTCTGCTTTGGATTCTGTGTCTCCCTCTCTCTCTGCCCCTCTCCCACTTGAGTGTACCCAAGCTGTCTTTCTTTCAAAATAAATTACTAAACTTAAAGAATGTGCATTTCTTGTTTTTAATGTTGATTTGAGACAGAGAGAGAGAACGAGCACAAGCAAGCTGGGGAGGGGCAGAGAGAGAAAGAGAGAGAGAGAGAGAGAGAGAGAGAGAGAGAGAGAATTTCAAGCAGGCTCTGCAGTGTCAGCGCAAACCCCAACACAGGGCTTGTTCTCACAAAACCTCAAAATTATGACCTGGGTCAAAGTTGGACACTCAACCAACTGAGCCACCTAGGCACCCCAGAAATATCCATTTCTAATAAGGTCCCAATCAATGCTGATGCTGTTGGCCATGGATCACAGACTTTAAAGGACTGTTCACAAACCTGAGATCCGCATTATATGGCATGACAAATCTCTAAACTCTTTACCTTTTTTCATGGGGTATAAGGACCAGAAAAGCAACCTCAGTACTCGGACTTATTGTCACCATCTCCATGAGAGCTATCAAGATGTATCTAGAGATAATGACCATACCACACTGAAGATGTAAAAATGAAGGCAAAACTAAAACCAGGTTCCATGTCACTCAGGTTAATGCCATGGGTCCAGGGAACAGTTGACCAATTGGTTCTGGTCAATTTCGACTACTTACTTTCCTGCCGCCAATTCACAAACACCTATTCTTTAGTTTACGGCAGAAAATTCTGTTGGTGCCTGGGTGGCTCAGTGAGTTGAATGTCTGACTCTTGATTTTGGTTCACGTCATGATCTTACAGTTTGTGAGATCTAGCCCCATGTTGGGCTCCCCACTAACAGCACTGAGCCTGCTTAGGCCTCTCACTCACTCTCTCTCCCTCTTTCTCTGCCCCTCTCCTGCATGTGTGTACTCTCTCTTTTTCTCTCTTCTTCTCTCTCTCTCTCAAAATAAATAAACTTAAAAAAAAGAAACTTCTGTGGACATAGGACTATTACCTGGGAATGTGGATGGTCCCTGGGAAGAAATAAACAAGTCTAGGCAGTGACGTAAGCAATGTGAATCCAGCTGGTTGCAGAGCAAAAAATTCAACCAGCTATGTTATGTGTTCACTCTCCAAGATCCTGAATATACAAGTTAATTAATTTTTCTTTACTTAAATTCCACTAAATTAACTGATTAGCACGGGTGAGGAGGTGATGAGGAAAGATATTATTAACTTGACTAAAATAAACAATAGTTCTTTTCTGTTGACAAGTTAGGGAGGAAGGAAAGAAACCTTCGATAGCACCTCCATGCACCAGCCCTGCATTCATTCCATAAAGCAGTTCATCCTAGAAGTTAGTCTATTTATTATTTCCCCTACCTTTTACTAAAAGGAAATTAAGAGTCAGAAGGCTTAAGCAACATGCCCAAGGTCTATGTTACTAAATTACAGATTTGGTTTCAACAAAACTATGCCTTTTCCTGTACACATACTTGTCCTGCCAACAAGTATCTTATCCTACTATTAATATGAACATTTACTCCGTTTTCTGAGCATTGGATACATATTGCCTTCCAATATGCATAAAAACCCTGTAAACTAGGCACTATTATCATTTTCATTCTACAGATGAAAACACTGACACACTGAAAAATAACTTGCTGAAATTCATACAGCTAACGAGCAGTAGAGCTGGGATTTGATTGTGAGCAGTTAGAATTCAGACTCACACAGGTCTCGACTGCCACCATACTGCCACAATGGGCCTCAGAAAGTGTTAAAAATAACCAGCTACTGGGGGTGCCTGAGCGGCTCAGTTAAGTGACCAACTCTTGATTCTGGCTAACTGATTCAGGTAACTGTATACTTCAAAAAGTCAAATTTTCAAGTGTGGGAATTATATCTCAGTAAAGCCATTATTTAAAAGAAAGAAAGAAACACAACAAATGAATAAAGGAAAAAAAAGAGACCAAAAAACACCAGACTCTTAACCATCGAGAACTGGTGGGTGCCACATTGGGGTGGGGGGTGAATGCGTAACATAGGTGAAGGGGAGTGGGAGTGCACTTACACGGAGCACTGAGTGATGTACAAAATTGTTGAATCATTACACCATGCACCTGCGACTAATATAACACTGTGTGCTGATTTTACTTGAACTTAGAAAAATAAATTAAAAATAGCCAGCACCATTTTGCCAGGCATGTGAGTGAGCTCCCTTGGAAGAGCGTCATCCAACACTGTTCAGGTCTTCAGATGACTGTTTCCCAGGCCAATATATTGGCTTCAACTTCAGGACAGATCCTAAGTCAGAACCACCCAGCTAAACTGCTATACGTCCGGCCCACAGAAACGAGATCTAGCAAGAAATGCGTACTGGTGTAAGCCACTAAGTTTTGGAACTTTTTGGTAAGAAGCAGTAGATAATGAACACAGCTATATGATCAATTTTTCACAAACATTATTTTAATAACTGTGCCTTATACAAGTTTTACGTGTGCATGTAGGTATACATATCTATTTGGACAAAAAGAGATCTATTTTCACAGGTGTAACAGCATGAAGAAATTAAAGCCTCAGTTTTTTTCCTAATACTTTTTGTTCCTTCTTTAAAAATTATTTTAATGTTTTATTTATTTTTGAGAGAGAGAGAGAGAGAGCGAGAGAGAGAGAGAGAGAGAGAGAGAGAGACAGCGTGGCCAGGGGAGGATCAGAGAGAGAGGGAGACACAGAATTCAAAGACAGGCTCCAGGCTCTGAACTAGCTGTCAGCACAGAGCCCGACGCAGGACTCAAACCCACGATCCGTGAGATCATGACCTGAGCTGAAGTCGGACACTTAACCGACTGAGCCACCCAGCGCCCCTTGTTTCCTCCTTAAATCACAACACTGAAAAGGTACTTTACGAGCTATTACAAAATGCTGACTTAGTCTCCTTCCTCCCATGCTACATTTGAAATGCAAAGAAAATTGCAGTCTTCATATCTGTAAGGAGGAAAAATGAAAACCAAACAAGAAATAATTTCTTAAAACATTTCTCTTATGCTATGATCAGAGAAATTATCTATTCTTTCCATTCTCTTTTAAGAGCTAAGGATATATGGCTTTCTGATAATTGTAATTTTGACTCAGTTTCTTCTCAAGAATAAAAACTATGATCCACGTATACACGTTACTTCTGGAATAGCCGCAGAAATATATCTGCCATACAAACCAGTGGAATAAAACATTATTCAGTCACACAATCATTAAATATCTCTGAACACGTATTTATATGATCAGCCCGGGGCACAGCTGTGAACATGGCTTACAACCCAGAATGGTATGCACACAAGTAAACAGATTTTTAAGTTACTAGATGTTGAGTATTATAATGCGGAAGGAACAGGAGTCTATGAAAACAGAGGATGAAAGTTATCCAGGCAGGACACTAAGTTATAGCTTTCTAGGTGAAATGACCTTTAAACTAAATGCAGTGATATGCTGGTAAAATAGCTTTCCAGAAACAAACAAAACAAAACCCTCATCTGTAGTGTTTGCCAATTTTCATAGTGTAAGTATTCCCCCCATGGCCAATTTTTTTAATGTTATTTATTTTTGAGATAGAGAGAGTCAGACAGAAACATAGAGAGAGGGAAAGACAGAGTCTAAAGCAGGCTCCGGGGTCTGAGCTGTCAGCACAGAGCCCGAGGTGGGGCTCAAATCCACGGACTGTGAAATCATGACCTGAGCCGAAGGACGCCTAACTGACTGAGCCACTCGAATGCTCCAACCATGGCCAATGAATGTAAGGGTACGAATGTGCCGATGCTGATCATGGAGTTGGGAAGAGGTGCAGAACCACTTCTCACAAACTGGTACAAGGCAGCTCCAGCATACCACTAGAAACGCCTCATGAATCGTTTTATCCTTCCTTATCCCTCCACCAAAGGCTGTGTCCATGCCTCACCTAGGTGACTGAAATAAGCCCTGAGCGGCCAACCATGGCCGATTCCTGGCTCTTCTAGCATCCTCCGAGCTACACGCCCATCATGCCTATTCTGTGCATAAAACTTTGAGTGACTCACTGTCTTAGTCTGTTTGGCTATAACAAAATGCCGTAGACAGAGTGGCTTATAAACAACAGAAATTTATTTTCACAGTCCTGGAGGCTAGTAGTCTGAGATCAGAGCACCAGCATGCTTAGGTTCCAGCGAAGGCCCTGTTCCAACGTGCTGACTTGTCACTGTCTCCTCAAGCTGTGGAAAAGAGCAAGGGATCCTTCTTGGCTCTTTTTTATAAAGGAGCTAGTCCCCTTCATGAGAGCTCTGCTCTCATGACCTAACCACCTCCCATAGATTCCCACCTCCTTATACCACCACTTTGGGCATTAAGTTTTAAACACAGGAATTTTGGAAGGGACATAAACATTCAGACCATAGCATGAACCAATGTGTAGAAAACCAAAACCTCTCAGTACAACATATAAGACTTTTCTGCCAGGCCCACCTGCCTGTGGAACCTCAACGCCCACCACTTCCTCCTCTTTCTGCTATGTACTAACCATGCTGGATAGTCATCACTGACCTGTAAGTCCCCGACCACACCATGCATTCTCCCCTCCTCCGTCAAGGATAATAGTATAAACAAATATTCACTGAGTGCTAACTAAATGTCAGGGAAGGTGCTAAGCACTAGGAACACAAATATAAATAAGACACAATTCCTGAACTCAGCAGTAGTGGGGCAGGCAGATGTAAAAGGCTTATTATAATCATTTGAGATGAACACAGTACCTACAGGGATGAATACAACACACAATCAGGAACAACAAATACTAATCAAACCCTATAATAGAGCCTGGAATGTGGTATGTACTAAATAAGTATTTGTTAAATATATGAATTAGTGACATAATGCTGGATGAGGGTTACCATTTGAGTAACTGCGTACATGTAAGAATTATTATCAGTGTTCAGAGAAGGCAGAGCTTACTGCTTATTGGAAAAAAGAAGAAAAACATATTGTTATCAGATAATCTATAAAGAAATGAGTCCTAAAAGACATCTCTAAAGGTCTACTGAGCCCTCAGGTCTTCCAACTTTTATAGATTTATTCCATGAGGTATGATTTCCAACGATTCCCAATGCTGGCTGACCATGAGAATCACCGAAGGAACATATAAAAGGAAATAGATTTTGGCAATCCAACTAGATGTCTTAGAGGTACTTCCCAGGCATATTTATTTATAAAAATCTTCCCCAAGTTCTGATATACAGCCCTGATTTAGAACCACTGCACAAACCTCACATCTGCAAGTGAAAGCAAAACTGTGATTATTTATTGAGAAGAGAAGGGAAGAAGGACAGAGGGACTTGGCAAAGCCAGCCTTTCCGTGACCTCCTTCCTCTAACGGCAGCAACTCACAGAGCTTCCCTGCAGCTAACGTGCTGAAGGCCTCTGCCCAGTAATATTTTGGGTGAGGACTGCTGTCATGACAGCTGCTTTAAACTGCATGGGATTGCATTCAATGTGTAGATTGCTTTGGGTAGTACTGACATTTTAATAGTATTTATTCCTTCAATCCATGAGCATGGAATATTTTTCCATTTCTTTGTGTCTTCTTCAATTTTCTTCATACGTTTTCTATAGTTTTCAGCATCCTAATCTTTTACGTATCTTTGGTTAGATTTATTCCGAGTTATTTTATGGTTCTTGGTGCAGTTGTAAATGGTATCAGTTTCTTGACAGCACTAATAGGAATTTATCAAAAGGATACAGGAGTGCTGACTCATAGGGGCACATGTACCCCAATGTTTATAGCAGCGCTTTCAACAATAGCCAAATCATGGAAAGAGCCTAAATGTCCATCAACTGATAAATAGATAAAGAAAGAAGATGTGGTTTATATATTCAATGGAATACTATTTGGCAATAAGAAAGAATGAAATCATGCCATTTGCAGCAACATGGATGGGACTGGAAGGTATTATGCTGAATGAAATAAGTCAGTCAGAGAAAGACAGACACCATCTGTTTTCACTCATATGTGGATCTTGAAAAACTTAACAGAAGACCATGGGGGAAGGGAAGGGAAAAATAGTTACAGAGAGGGAGAGAGGCAAACCTTAAAAGACTCTTAAATATAGAGAACAAACTGAGGGTGGTTGGGAGGGTGGAGGAGACGGGGGAAATGGGTGATGGGCTTTGAGGAGGGCAGTTGCTGGGATGACCACTGGGTGTTGAATGTGAACGAGGAACCACAGGAAATCTACCCCAAAAACCAAGAATGTACTTTACATACTGCATGTTAGCCAATTTATAAATAAATTATATTTAAAAATAATAATAAAATAAAAAATAAAGTTACATACCAAATAAACAAACAAACTGAAGTTGGTGTGGGTCATTAATTTTGGTTCCCTGAGTATGCAAAACAATATACTGACCAGAAGTCCTTGAGGGGAAGGTATCAAGCATCTGTTCTTGTTATAATGTTACTATTTAACAAGATACAAAAAAAAGAAGTGGAAAAATGGAGGGGGGCTAGAAGAATTAAATTACACCCCCTCTCAAAAAAGGCCACTGTCAAGGTATATGTAGGACATTCCAATCTGATCTGGAGAAAGCTGTATCTCTCAAAAGGACTAAAATAAGACGGCTTTTTTTTTTAAACTTTTTTTTTAATGTTTTATTTATTTTTGATACAGAGAGAGACAGAGCATGAGAGAGGGAGGGGCAGAGAGAGAAGGAGACACAGAACCGGAAGCAGGCTCCAGGCTCTGAGCTGGCTGTCAGCACAGGGCCTGACGCGGGGCTCGAACCCACGAATGTGAGATCTGACCTGAGCCGAAGCCGGAGGCTCAACCGACTGAGCCACCCAGGCGCCCCAAGACGGCTTTTTTTTATCTTCCCCATTTTTATTCTCTGTGAAGACTCTCCAGGCCAAGGATTTCTTGTCCACCTTAGTTATTTGCAATAATTAAAACAAATGCCAAGGGATCAGGGAAGAATGTATCAAATTCCAGTACTTCATGGAAAACAGTTACCCTTAACTTTCAATTGTATTCAAAATGAAACCCATCAGTGTCTTTTCATAGTTCAAAGTAATACAAATTCACTTTGAAAAAAATTAAACAATACCAAGTTTTAAAAAAATTTTTAATGTTTTTATTTATTTTTGAGAGAGAGAGAGAGAGACAGCATGAGCAGGAGAAGGTCAGAAGGAGAGGGAGATGCAGAATCTGAAGACAGGCTCCAGGCTCTGAGCTAGCTGTCAGCACAGAGCCCAACACGGGGCTCGAACCCATGAACCATGAGATCATGACCTGAGCCGAAGAAGTCAGATGCTTAACCCTGAGCCACCCAGGCGCTCCTACAGAGTAGTTTTTAACAAATGAAAGTAAAGTCCCACCCACCTTCAAGAGAAACCTCTCTGCTATCTATCTATCTGGGGTTAGTCTCACTAACTTTAATATGCATGTAAACTAAATGTGCTGGCTCCATATGTAACATTACATAGCCTTTTTAAAAAAGTACTTAGGGGCGCCTGGGTGGCTCAGTCAGTTAAGTGTCCAGCTTTGGCTCAGGTCATGATCTCGCAGTTTCTGAGTTCAAGCCCCATGATGGGCTCTGTGCTGACAGCTCAGACCCTGGAGCCTGCTTCAGAGTCTGTCTCCCTCTCTCTCTGCTCCTCCCCACCTCACACTCTGTCTCTCTCTCTCTCTCTGTCTCTCTCTCTCAAAAATAAACAAACATTAAAAAAAACGTAGGGGTGCCTGGAGGGCTCAGTCGGTTGAGTGGCCAACTTGAGCTCAGGTTGTGATCTTGTAGTCTATGAGTTCAAACCCCACATCCGGCTCTGTACTGACAGCTCAGAACCTGGAGCCTGTTTCCGATTCTATATCTCCCTCTCTCTCTCTGCTGCTCCCCTACTTGTTCTGTCTCTCTCTCTCTCAAAAATAATAAACATTAAAAAAATTTAAATAAAGAAGTTTAATAAAAGTACTTAGATTGTGGTCTGATGCCACTACCAATCCCTGTAAATAATAGCCTGACCTTTTTTTTTTTTGTAAGTTTTTATTTGAACTCCATTTAGTTAACATACAGTGTAGTATTAGTTTCAGGTATATAATTTAGTGATTCAACACTTAGATACAACTATTTTTAATCCTTTATTTTTAAATAAAAATGTTATATATTTAAGGTGTATAATGTGATCATTTGATAAATACTAGTGAAATGATTACTACAGTCAGGCCAATTAACACATAATCTCGTCATGTTGTTAACCACTTTTTGTGTGTATGAGAGCACCCGAACCCCTCTCTCTTAGCCCATCTCTAGCCTTCAGTTCAGCACTATCAATTATAGTCATCACGCCATACGTCAGGTCTCCAGAATTCGTCCTCCTATGCAGCTCAAGTCTACAGTCTTCAACCAACTTCCCTCCCTTTCCTCCACCTCCACAGCCCTGGTGACTCTCTAGTTCTATGTATTTGACTGTTTTTAGATTCCACATATGGGTGAGATCATGCAGTGTTTTTCTACCTGTGCCTGGCTTATTTCACTTGGCATGATGTCCTACTGGCTCGTCTATATTGTAAATGGCAGGATCTACTTTTTAGAGGCTGAATAATAATCCATTGTATGTATATACCACAATCTTTTTATGCACTTACCCCCTGTTGGACATTCAGTCTGTCCTTTAAAATAAATACCTATTTTTCCTATTGTATGGACGGACTTTTGGGTTCATGCTACATTTGCTATTCTATACAACACTGAGATAAAACACCCTTCAGACACTTATATAATTATTTCTTTAGACTAATTACCTAGAAGTGAATTCTTGGATTAAAAACGGTAAACACATTTCAATCCAACTTTACTTTCAAGAAAGGTTAGTCACTTTAGACCGCAGAGGTTAATCAATGTAAACACGGCAGGAGATTGCCTATTTCCCTGAATCTCCGCCCACTCTGGCTATTAGTAATCTTTTTCTTCCTTGACAGTATGATAGCTGAAAAAAATACCACCATATTATCATTTTAATTTGTGTTTCTCTAATTATTGCAAAGTTACACATTCTTCTCTTGTTTATTGGCCTTCATATGTATTTCCTCTTTTGAAATTACCTATTTAAATCTTTTCCCCATTTTTCTACCTAAGTGTTTATCTGTTTTTATTAATTTGTAAAATATCTTTACATAACAAGGATATGTTCCTAACCCTTTGGCATCTTTACTATGTGGTTTTAAAATCTGCTTTAGTATTGTCATGCCAACAATGTTGATTTCTATGGCATCAAACTGATCCAGTTTTTCTTTAATGGGATAAAACCATAATGCCAAGCTAAAAGAATCCTTCACCTTCTCCAAAAATTAAAAATGATTTTTCTATTCTTCTTTTAATAATCATGACATTATTTTTCACATTTAAATACTTAATCCTTCTGGAACTTACTTTTGTTAATGATACAAGAAAGAAACCAACATTTTCCTTCCAAATAAATATTCAAATATCCCAACACTACGTTATGAATTACACTTTCAGATTCAGATAGGTTCATGTGTTTAGCTACATTCATCTTACAGGTAAGTATTCAACGTCAGCAGATTTAGTTTCAGATACTGCTTTTTTTTTCTAGTTTTAAGCTTCCATCCTTTGGTTGTGGGAGGCCAGGAGTAAATTTAGTACATCTAGATGAATTCCATAGAGTTCCACTGAATCCTACAGGTAAATGGTCTTATTATGTAATCCATTTGTACCAGGTAATGCTCAGGAGAAAGAACACTGACATAGTCTATTCAATTGCTTTTCAAACTGCTCTGAAAATATACCAGACACATAATACCGAGTAACGTAAAAGAAATTACAGTGATCCTGAATGCAATTGCAATGTTGAACTAACTTAAAATCAGACATTCTATTTTTAAGGGAAAAAAAATGAATTATTTTCAGTTACTTATACTTTTTTAGAGAAGGCTTCCCATTTTCCAGTATAAGACATTTTCTTTTTTTTCTTTTTCTTTTTCTAATTTTATTTAAATTTTAGTTAACACACAGTGGAATACTGGTTTCCAGAGTAGGATTCAGTGATTCATCGCTTACTTACAACACCTAGGGCTCATCACAACAAGTGCCCTACAAATGCCCATCACCCGTTTGGCCCATCTCCCACCCGCCTCCCTCCATCAACCCTCAGTTGTTCCCTATTACGAAGAGTCTCTCATAGTTTGTCTCCCTCTCTTCTCTTTCCCTGCCTCCCTATGTGCTCATTAGTTTTGCTTTTTAAATTCCACATGTGAGTGAAATCATACAGTATTTGTCTTTCTCTGCCTTATTTGGCTTACCAGAATTCTAGCTCCATCCACAGCATTGCAATGGCAAGATATCATTGTTTTTGATGGCTGAGTAATATGACATTTCATATATATATATATATATATATATATATATATATATATATGTGTGTGTGTGTGTGTGTGTGTACATATATATACACACACACATATACAATATGTATTATATAAAATATATATTTCATTATAAATATATATACATCTTCTTTATACATTCACCAGTTGATGGACATTTGGGGTCTCTCCAGAGTTTGACTATTGCTGATAATGCTGCTATATTCAAATCTGTATTTTTGTATCCTTTTAGTAAATACCTAATAGTGTAATTGTGGATTGTAGGGTATTTCTATTTTTAGTTTTTTGAGGGACCTCCAAACTGTTCTCCAGAGTGACTGCATCCATTTGCATTCCCACCAGCAGTGCAAGAAGGTTCCCCTTTCTCCACATCCTCGCCAACACCTGTTGTTTCTTGTGTGGTTAATTTTAGCCATTTGACAGGTGTGAGGTGGTATCTCAGTGTGGTTTGGATTTGCATCTCCCTGATGATGAGTGAACTTGAGCATCTTTTCATGTGTCTGTTAACCACCTGGATGTCTTCTTTGGAGAAGTGTCTATTGACATCTTCTGCCCATTTCTTCACTGGGTTGTTTGTTTTTTGGGTGTTAAGTTTGATAGGTTCTTTATCAATTTTGGATATTAACCCTTTATCAGATAATGTTGTTTACAATTATCTTCTCCCATTCCATTGGCTGCCTTTTAATTTTGTTGATTGTTTACTTCGCTGTGCAGTAGCTTTTTATCTTGATGAGGTCCTAATAGTTCATGTTTCCTTTTGCTTCCTTTGCCTTTGGAGACATGTTAAGAAGTTGCTGCAGCCAAAGTCAAAGTCAAAGAGGTTGCTGCCTGTGTACTCTAGGATTTTGATGGTTTCCTGTCTTACATTTAGGTCTTTAGTCCATTTTGAATTTATTTTTGTGTACGGTATAAGTGGTCCACTTTCACTCTTCTGCATATCATCATCCAGTTTTTCCATCACCATTTGTTGAAAAGACTGTTTTTTTCCATTGGATATTCTTTCCTGCTTTGTCAAAGATGAGTTGGCCATATAGTTATGGGCCCATTTCCGGGTTTTCTATTCTCTTCCATTGATCTATGTGTTTGTTGTTGGGCCACTACCATACTGTCTTGATGACTACAGCTTTAAAATACAGCTTGCTCCTCGGGAGAAAAAGGGATCTCCTGGGTTACACTGGAAAAGAACATTCCTCTTCCTGGAGTACTTTTGGAAGAGGGTATATTGCCTCTCCAAGGACAAAAGGCCCTTCAGGCTCCAGCAAAAGGCTTTTCATCAGCAGGGGACACAGGTGCACACACAGGGTAGAAAACCCGGTTGCTACATTTTGCAGGGCTACGGCCATTTATTCCGAGCACCATGAAAGTGTGGGAAAGTTTTTCTGGTACAAAGGACATCAGACACAGTGGGGAGAGGCTCTACTCCAGAGGAGGGGGGTGGGTCCGTCCTTTATGATTTTAAGTTTTGAATCCCAGGCACTCCAAAGGAAAACTGCAGGCGAGCTGAGGCGCAGGACACACCGAATGCCCTCACTACTCTCTAAGGGCTTCCTGAGCGGGGTTGTGAGATCCCCTGTCTGGGCCCAGAGAGTGGGGTGGCACCATTTTCCTTCTCAACACCAATAGTATAAGACATTTTAAAGCAAGATTTGTTCAGAACAGGTGTCAAAGGTCAAAAGATATTACAAGGATTTAGAAGTACCTATAATGTATTCAGTGGTCAACTAGGGCATTTAGAAAAAAATTCCTAAAAATACATAAAAATGAAAATAATCACAGTACGAATTTTTGACTACCATGACATATTTGTATATGGAAGATATTTATTTGTTTGTTTATTCCACTACCTAGATACCAATCTTTCTGAAGTCAATTTACGAACTCAGGCCTACCCAAAAAAAATCTTTCAATGACAAATCATTAACATGCTTCAGAGAGTTGGTTCCATTAGTTCCTGAATCATATCAGAATTTTTTACATCTCCTAACACAAGTCTCATTAATTTATTCTCCAAGAACAACGGGGCCATAGGTCTTTGGGGTTCTGTAGAAGGAGTCTCAGGCTTCACAAATCTAAGTACTTTCATATGTCTCATACATACAGATATTAATATTTTTTCAAATATATGTAGATGCTGTTTCATTAATAAAATACATATTCATTTTAGAGCAACTGTGAAATTGCAGTAGTTTGGGGAATCAAAAATGTATCTTCTCTAAATAAAAAAAATTAAATTAAAAAGGGGTGCCTGGGTGGCTCAATCAGTTAAGCGTGTGAATCTTGGTTTCAGCTCAGGTCATGATCTCACAGTTTTGTAGGTTCAAGCCCCACATCAGGCTCTGCGCTGCCAGCACAGAGCCTGCTTGGGATTCTCTCTCTCTCTGATCTCTCTGCCCCTCTCCCACTCATGCTGTGTATCTCTCAAAATAAATTTTAAAAATTTAATTTAATTTAAAAATTAAAAAAAAATTAATGTGTCTTTTCATGTGTCTGTTGGCCATCGGTATGTCTTCTTTGGGGAAATGTCTGTTCATGTCTTCGGCCAATTTTTTCATTGGATTATTTTTTGTGTGTGGAGTTTTAAAAGTTCTTTATGTATTTTAGATATGAACCCTTTATTGGATATATCATTTGCAAATACCTTCTCCCATTCCGTAGGCTATCTTTTACTTTTGCTGGTTGTTTCCTTTGCTATGCAGAAGCATCTTATTTTCATGAAGTCCCAATAGTTTATTTTTGTTTTTGTTTCCCTTGCCTCAGGAGATACATCTTCACTCATATGTGGAATTTTAGAAAGAAAACAAAGAAAAAAAAGTGGCAAACCAAAAAACAGATTCTTAACTATAGAGAACAAACTGATGGCTACCAGAGGGGAGGAAGAGGGGATATGGGTGAAACAGGTGATGGGGATTAAGAGTACACTTATCTTGGGGCACCTGGGTGGCTTAGTTGGTTAAGCCTCTGAGTTTGGCTCAAGCCATCATCTTATGGTCTGTGGGTTCAAGCCCCACATCAGGCTCTACGATGACAGTGCAGGGCCTGCTTGGGATTTTCTCTCTCTCCCTCTCTCTGCCCCTCTTCCACTTGTGTGCGCTCGCGCTCTCTCACTCTCTCTCTCTCTATATATATATATACACACACACACACACACACACACACACACACACATATATATACTGTCTCAAAATAAATAAAAACAGTATACCTATCTTGATGAGCACTGAGTAATATATGGAACTTCTGAATCACTGTACCCTATACCTGAAACTAATATAACACTGTATGTTAACTACACTGCAATTAAAATTTTTAAAAAAGTTTCACCCTTTGAAAGTCTTGTACATACTATTTCAGTCCACTGTTTGGGTTATCTATTGCTGTATGACAAATTAGCTGAACATTTAGCTGTCTAAAACACTACCTTTTTTTTTGTCTCAGAATTGTGTGGGTCAGAAATTCAAACAGGGTTCACCTGCACGAATCTTCTGGCCCATGTGCTGTCAACTTGGGTCACACAGTGATATTCAACTGGCAAATGACCCGGTCTACAGAGTTCAAGATACCTTCTCTCCCATGTATGGCACTTTGGCAGGGAGGTCCTGAAGGCTGGGTTGAGTTGGAGCTGTCACACAGCCTTTCTAGCCTGGTGGTCACATGGTAGGTAGACTTCATACATGATAGCTCAGAGCTCCCAGAGAGAGTGTTCCAAAAGACAGAAATTTAAAATTGCTAGACTCCTAAAGCCCGAGACTGAAATTGGCACACTGTCACAGCCACCATATTCTATTGGTCTATCGGTCATAGAAACTTCCCAGATTCAAAGTTCACAGACCCCCAACTCTTTATTGAAAAAGGTTCAAAGAATTTAGAGACAACTTTAATCTACCACATACACTAACTTCTGGATAAGAGCTGTTACATCTCTTCATTTAAACAAGATGTTAAACTTATTAAATAATATCTTACCTATCCCATTCCCACTTCATCCACTTCTTCCCCAAGTTTAGGCCAGCCATACTGAAACAAAGGTCAATCAGAAAAGCTGTAGTTCTACCTAGTACTGATGGCCACATTCATTTGCAGGACACCATACTTCCTGATTAAAAACTACATTATAAAACTATGGTAATCCAAATAGTTTGTCAGTTTTTACTGATATACAAAACATACATAGGCCAGTGGAAGAGAATAGAGAGTCCAGAAATAAACCCATGTATATACGGTCAACTAATTTTTGACAAGTGTGCCAAGAATATACAATAGGTAAAGGACAGTCTCTTCAATAAATGGTTCTGGGAAAATGGGTTATTTATATGTAAAAGAATGAAATGGAACACCTATGTTACACCACTCACAAAATTTAATCCAAAATGGAATAAAAACTTAATCTAAGACTGAATAGACATTTTTCCACAGAAGTCACACAGATGGCCAACAGACACATGAAGAGATGTCCAACCTCACTAATCATCAGGGAAATGCAAATCAAAACCACAATGAGATATCACCTAACGCCTATCAAAAGGGCTAGTAGCAAAGACAAAAAGAAATAACAAGTGTTGGTGAGAATGTGTAGAAAAAGGGAATGCAAATTGGTACAGCCATTGTCGAAAACAGTATGAAGTTTCTTTTAAAAATTAAAATTATCGGGGCACCTGGGTGGCTCAGTTGGTTAAGCCTCCGGCTTCAGCTCAGGTCAGATCTCACGTTCGTGAGTTCGAGCCCCGCATCAGGCTCTGTGCTGACAGCTCAGAGCCTGGAGCCTGCTTCTGGTTCTGTGTCTCCTTCTCTCTCTGCCCCTCCTCCTCTCATGCTCTGTCTCTCTCTGTATTAAAAATATTTTTAAAAAACCTTTTAATAAAAAAAGAATGAAATCTTGCCATTTGCAACAATGTATATGGAACTAGAATATATTATGCTAAGCAAAATTAGAGAAAGATAAATATCATATGACTTTCCTCATGTGAAATTTTAGATACAAAACAGATGAACATAGGGAAGGGAAGCAAAAATAATATAAAAACAGGAAGGGTACAAAAAAAAAATAAATAAATAAAACATTAGGGCTTGCCGAGATAGCTCCATTGGGAGAGCGTTAGATTGAAGATCTAAAAATAAATAAAACATTAAAAAAATTAAAAAAAATTAAAATTATCAAAGTGGCTAAAATCAACAACTCAAGAAACAACAGATGCTCGTGAGGATGTGGAGAAATGGGAACCATCTTGCACTGCTGGTAGGAACGCAAACTGGTGCAGCCACTCTGGAAAATGATGTGGACGTTCCTCAAAAAATTAAAAATAGAACTACCCTATGACTCAGCATTAGCACTGCTAGGAATTTATCCAAGGGATACAGAAGTGCTGATTCACAGGGGCACATGTACCCCAATGTTCATAGCAGTGCTTTCAATGACAGCCAAATTATGGAAAGAGCCCAAATGTCCATCAACTAATGAATGAATAAAGATGTGGTTTATACATACCATGGAATACTACTTGGCAATGAGAAAGGATGAAATCATGCCATTTGCAATTAACATGGATGGAACTGGAGGGTATTATGCTAAGTAAAATAAATCAGAGAAGGACAGATATCATATGTTTTCACTCATATGTGTTATTTGAGAAACTTTACCGAGGACCATGGGGGAAAGGAAGGGGGAAAAATAGTTTCAAACAGAGAGTGAGGAAAACCATAAGAGACTCTTAAATACAAACAAAAACTGAGGGTTGATGGGGGGACAGGGGAGAGAGGAAAATGGGTGATGAGCACTGAGGAGGGCACTTGGTGGGATGAGCGCTGGGGGTTGTACGGAAGTGACGAATCATGGGACTCTACTCCTGAAGTCAAGAGCACACTGCATACACTGTATGTTCGCTAACGTGATAATTAATTATATTGTAAAAAATTAAAAATAAAAATACCATATGATCTAGTCATTCCACTACTAGATATTTACCCAAAGAAAATAAAAACACTAATTCAAAAAGATACATGAACCCCTAGGTTTATAATAGCATTATATCTTTTTTAAATTCTTTTAAGCTTTATTTATTTTTGAGAGAGAGGGGGGAAGACAGAGGATGAGTGGGGGAGGAACAAAGAGAGAAGGAGACACAGAATCCAAAGCAGGCTCCAGGCTCTGAGCCGTCAGCACAGAACCTGATGCAGGCCTCAAACCTACAAACTATGAGATCATGACCTGAGCTGAAGTCAGACACTTAACCAACTGAGCCACCCAGGTGCCCCGATAGCATTATTTCTAATAGCAAAGATATGGAAACAATGCAAATGTCCATTGATGAACAAATGGATAAAAAGATGTGGTGAGGGGGCACCCGGGTGGCTAAATCAGTTGAGCATCCAACTTTTGATTTCAGCTCAGGTCATGATCCCAGGGTTGTGGGATTAAGCCATTTATCAGGGTCCATGCTGAATGTGGAGCCTGCTTGAGATTCGCTCTCTCCCTCTGCCTCTCACCCTGGTTCATGTTCTCTCTCTCTCTCTCTCTCTCTCTCTCTCTCTCTCTAATATTAAAAAAAATACAGTCAATACATACAAGGAAATATTATTTGCCCGTATAAAAGAATGAGATCTTGCCATTTGCAACAACATGCATGGACCTAGAGAATATTATGCTAAATGAAATAAGTCAATTACAGAAAGACAAAAGCATAAACTTTTAAATACAGAGAACAAACAGGTGGCTGTCAAAGGGGAGGTGAGAGGAGGGAGGAGGGAAATAGATAAAGGAGATCAAGAATACACTTGTCTTGATAAGCACTGAGCAATGTAGAGAATTATTAAATCATTATATTATACATCTGAAACTATAATAACACTGTATTTTAATTATACTTCAATTTAAAAAAGAAGAGTGGGCTCTTTATATGCCTCTATCTTAAATGTTGATTTTTTTAAAAATTTTTTTGATTTTTTAAAAATATTTTTAATATTTATTAAATTAGAATTAGAGGGAGAGGGGCAGCAGGAGAGAGAGAGAGAGGGAGGGAGGGACAGAGTGAGACTCCAGACTCTGAGCTGTTAGCACAGAGCCCGACGCAGGGCTTGAACCCACGAACTGTGAGATCATGACCTGAGCCAAAGTCGTATGCCTAACTGACTGAGCCACCCAGGCGTCTCTTAAATGTTGATTTTTCTAAGAGCCCTATCCTTGACCACTGAGGAGACAACTGTTATTCTTTATGGCTAAATTTCTTGCGTATCATTTGAACATAGCCTGTTTCCAAGTATACATTCTGAAAATGCCAGTAGCTTGCTTCCCCCAAATTACCTGGAAACCAAGGCATGGTCACATGGTGTAGACTGTGATAATCATGATATAAATTGGAAGTTTTGCTGTATATTTCCATTTACCCCTTTGGATCCATTTTATACCCTTTTCCACAACTGCTCTGTAACCAAGAAGCTGACCTCTGGACAGCACACGTCCTGAGCTTCTTTACCAGCTGCCTTCCCATTGTGTTTGGCCAATGAGACACATGAGCAGCAGATGAAAGAGCCAGGGAAGAGTGAGGCTGATATATCTACCCTCCTTGCTTCTTCCTTGCTCGGATACAATTTGTCAGTGGCTGTTTTCCTTTAGGTAAGGCCACAGGCTCTCTCCTATGGTAACTAGATCTTGCTACGTTCTTATGACTGCTCCTTTCCTTGCACTTCAGAGCTCAGGGTGTAAAGTCTTCCCTCTGTGGCTACCTTCTGTGTGCATCATCATCTTCTCTTGTTCCTCTGAAAACAGTCTCTTGTTTAAATTCATTTTGATGACCCATTTTGGTATGCCACCGATTTCCTGTCAGAACCCCACCTGATACAGAAACTACTAACAGCAGAAGCCGGAACCCTGCTAAACCCATCAGGCAAAGAGTAGCTCAGGGTGGTGAAGTCTACAGTACTATTACCAGCAATGAGATCTTCAGTAAACCAGTCATTTGTCATGATTTGGAGCACTCATTCTGGCTGTAAAACCTTCGTCCTTGCTTCTCCTGCCTTCTTGGAGATCTAGTTAAATCAAACAGGGTTCAGTCTCAATTTCTATTGCTTGGAACTAAAACCCTGACTGATACAGCCCTCTTGTTTTCTCTTCTCAGATCATAGTTTTATATATCCCCCTTTCCTTCCTCCACTGAATGTAACTGAAATTTATGCACCAGGAGTTACCAAATCTTTTTCTCTCCTGTATGTTTCCTAAACTCTACGCCTGTTAGCCGTTACGTACTAGACATCACCATGTCACCATTTAAGGGTCATATGAGCTCCTCAAATCCAATATCTTTAAACCTATCTTTTCATCTCCCATTCCAGTCCCCCTTCCTCTTCAGTCCCTGACCCCAGTAGTTTGCTTCATCTGGGTAGATGACACTACTATCTACCTGTTTATCCAAATGAGAGACCCGCTAATTTTCCTAGACTCTTCTAGCTCCTTCCTTCCACTTATCCCCACCACCACATGCATGCAGTCAGGTCCTGCTGTTTCTACTTCCTCCTATTACGCTGCCTTCTAATTGCCAATTGCTAAGGTTGTAGTTCTCATCATTTCTCACCACCAGAAATGCCCCCTGTCTACTTGTATTCATTGATTTATTCTTCTACCTGAAATTAACGTTCTAAAACTAAAATCTACAACCCCATTAAACTCTTAAACAAGGCCCTCCATGACCAGGCCCTACTCACCTCTCCAGTATCATTTTCTGGAATCACTGTCCAAGGCTCCAGGCACCTCACAAAAGACTCAAATAATTTTTCTCACCTCCATGCTCCCTACCATTATGGAGATAACTGGTGTTTCCTCAGTCCCTAATATATGTTGCCAGGTTATACAACACCCATTTATCCTTTACAATTCACAGGGTCCCTGGGTGGCTCAGTCAGTTAAGCGACTGACATTGGCTCAGGTCATGACCTCACAGTTCGTGAGTTCAAACCCCATGTCAGGTTCTGTGCTGAAAGCACAGAGCCTGGAGACTGTTTCCAGTTCTGTGTTGCCCTCTCTCTCTGCTCCTCCCCCGCTCTCTTTCAAAAAAATAAACAAACATTAAAAAAAGACCCATATGTTATCCTCTTCTGACCACTCCCACCTTGTATGGCCCATGTCTGTGCACCTCAGGAAGCCTCTATCATAGCATTTATCACACCATGTGTTAACTTTTGGGTTACTTGTCTGTCATCCCCTCTAGATTGTGAACTTATTAAAAGAAGGCACAATGTCTAAGCCCCAGTATACACCTGATAAATTTTTGTTGCATAGATTACATTTCTCAGCCCAAATTAAATTAGAAAAATGTAAGATGCCTGCATTGGATAATGGCAAAAAAAAAAAAAAAAAAAGAACCAACCCATAACTGTTGCCTTTAAGCAGAGGGACAGAGAAAGGAGTGGAAGCAGGTGAAAACACCAACCACTGAATCATACAAGGTAGTAGTTCTTATGGGGAAATTTGGGGCCCTGACACACTAATGGAAAGATCATCTGGGAGCAGGAAAATCTTCTCTGAATCACTTGAACCACATAATTTACACAGTCACTTATGTGAGGCTAGCTCTGTCCTGTGGATAAATTTGGTTTAGTACTCATCTGTATGAGATTGCTTCTCCACATCCGAACTGAAGGGTCAAGTATTATCCATGTCCTCTCTGAAAGGAAAGGACAATGATGTATTCTCACTGTGAGTATTTCGCTAACTTAGAACTCTTGTGAGAAATCCAGCATGCCTGTGTTTTTGCTGGTGTTAAATGGATGATTTCAAGTGACTAATGGTGATGCCAAGCGGCTCCGGAAGATTTCATGTTTTGTGAAAATAATTCAGAGGCATAAGGTCCAAAAGACACCATAAGGATATTTCACCAAAAAATACATCTTCCAAGACACTGAGCACCTTTAAATAGAGTGGGGGGGGTTGTAAATTTTGCTTTGTTTTTTGCAAATGTCCCAAGTGGATTAAAGCCAAAAAATTGTTTATTCATTTATCTACCCGGCTAGTCAACAAACAATTATAAAGCAGTTCTTATGTGCCTTGATGGTACAGTGCAAAGTGCAGAAAAAAATAAATGAATAAAATGCATTCCCTGAAAATGAATTCATAGTTCAGATAGACAAGATACATAAACAGCAATATTATATAATAAATATAACAGTGACACAAAGTATTGTGTGGAATTGCTGGGTTAATTGGATACAGATGGATATGTAACGTAAAAGAGAAATAAACTTAAGTCTCTGAGGTGTGGAAACCATTTGTTAGTGCAGTATAAGCTGGACTATCTTGAGTGAAACAACTGTTAAAAATAAATTGCCTTGGGGGGTGGGCTATAAGTCAAATGTCTAGAGGAAGTGACATATTCAGTTGGACCAGGAAGGCTATAGGGGTAGGTAAAGGAAAGGATTTGCAGGGCAGAGGTACAGCTGTGAGCAAAGGCCTGGCGCTGTCAAAGTATACATCCCAGGTGAGCACATTAGCCTCCGCACTGGATTTTAAAAGGCATTCTAGAGTCACATATTAAAAACCCATTGGCCATGCCAAGGAGTATACATTTTACCCTGCTGGTTTTTAGGAGTCACGAAAATGTTTTAAGGATTCTAATTATACAGCTTTGGTTATCTGCTTTTACCTCTAATGTCTAGGCAAGGGCTAGGACGGACAGAGATAACTCTGTAGGGTCCCGGGACTACAAGTCGGACAAGAGGAAGAGCAAGAGTAGGCCAACATCGATTATGCTTGAATGATTTAGTCTGTGGCCAAAAGCAGGCTTAAGTAAACTGAAAGTTACAAAGGAAACATCTGAAGGGTTTTTTTTTGTTCCCTCAAGGTGAGAACCCCTTAAACTGAAAAGCAGCTAAATTACATACCCACAGAATAATAGAGGTGGAAATGGAGCCCAGAAAGACTTGTATATAGGACACTTGACTCAGCTCAAAAGAGAACAATAGTTGAGGATAACAAAATTAAGTGGTCAGTGTTGTGCGTTTCCAGAGAAAAGAGCTTCAGGGTACATGGTGAGCTTTCAAAACACTCCAGACTTAGCTCTGAATGCAGAGCAGGGGAAGAAAATACAAACAGGGCAGGGTGGGAAGAGTCTGTGCTGCAATCCAGGCGTTAGCCTTGGTAACAATTCTTTCTTTTCTTGTTCTGTTTAATTTCATAATAAAAACTCAATCTAAAAGTGTCCTTTAAAAATTTTTTTCAAAGAAAGGAGTATCTGGGTGGCTCCGTCTATTAAGCATCCGACTTCGGCTCAGGTTATGATCTTGCGGTTCACGAGTTCAAGGGCCATGTCAGGCTCTGAATCTGAGCCTGCTTCGGATTCTGTCTCTCTCTCTCTGCCCCTCCCTCACTTGTGTTCTCTCTCTCTCTCTCTCTCTCTCTCTCTCTCTTCCTCTCCCCGTCCCTCTCCCTCCCTTCCTCTCTCCCTCTCTCAAAAAAAAACATTAAAAATAGTTTTTTAATAAATAAAAATAAAAGCACCCTTAAACCTATCTACTTCTTACCAAGTTTGGCCCACTGAATTAAGAGACCTTGTTGGTTTTTCTTGGTATACTAGACAATAGTTATATATGAAAAGCTCAAGTTTTCTTAAAATGTCTATCCAGCCTACTTAGAACCCAATGTCTCGGTGAGACAGACACTACAAGCCATCTTAAAGGGCGCACTTCATAGGTTTTCTGTGTAACAGAAAGAGAGGAATTCAACATGGCTTCCCAGAGTCAACCCAGATTATAATGAAGTTTGGCCACAGGCTATCTACCATTTTTCCTAGAGACTTGTTTCCTCTTTGGAACAATGCTCACCATGCATCAATTTTGCCATCAGTCTTCACATTCTTTTAAATGTGTCACTGGCTGTGTCTTGGCCTACGCAAAATAATTATGTGTCCTCCCGGGAGTTCCAACACTGCCAACTGACATTTAAAGGCCTATTTTACAAGGATCTCAATAAAGTTTTGGAGGTTTAACACTGGGATGAGTAGCTATTCAGCATAGGGTCTTGAGAGCCACAGCATTCTCTGAAAAAACACAGGATGCTCCAAGACTGAAAAACTACTCCGTTCTCCACTCCCTATCTAATTTTTACTCATTTTTCAAGGCCCAGGACAACTCCAACCCATCTCTGAGAAGCCTTTCCTGGCATAAACAACTTACAATTATTGTTCCTTCCCAAAAGTACTTATTTGTACCTCTTTTTCTGGTACTTACATCATTTTTTCTATGATTCAGCATAGAATCATAACTGTGTACTGATAGCTAACCTAGATGTGAAAGTCTTGTCTCAAAAATGTATTAACAACTATTTTGTGCTCCTTTATAGCTCGCTCTTACTCTCTTTCTCTCTCAGTAGAGAGGTACAAAGAAATATATATGTGATAGATCTTTGTAGATCTTTCTCTATCTCTCTATAGATATATGTGATATATTTCTCTATCTCTACACCTATATATAAAGAGAGAAGCAGAGGAAATAAATAAACATAAAGGTGACAGAATAGGTAGGTGCAAAGCATTCAAGAAACCTAAGTAACCTGATAACTGGATAAACTGACTTTCATGTTCAACTTGAAACTTAGTAATGTTATTCTCCTATTTAGTGACTTTAAAAGGATCAATCCATAGCTTGAAAATAAATTAGTCCTTTATCTAATTATACTGATCTAATTTAAATACCATTTTATTTAGAAATTTCAAACAGCATTAATGGAGAGGATGAGATTTTTATGCTTGTTAAAAAGGGAAACAGGCTGGAAAAAATGATTGAGAAATACTACTCCAGGTCATTTACCTAAATTTGCATTTCTAGTAATAAGACAAGAGGGAAAAAATGCCACTTGTGTCCCTTCAGCTTGATTAAAACGTGGGCCCCTGGGGTGCCTGCCAATGGACTCAAAGGCCTCTGTCCCAGCGAGCGCAGGCCGCCTGACTGCTGCCACTTGTCCGTCACACCACCTCCGCGAGGACGGAGTGCTCAACTCTCCCCCATGGATTTTCCAGGGTTTTGCCTCAGCACGGAAGCAGGCGGACTAGTTCTGGTGTCTCATCCATTTGAGCAGCTTCTTCTAACAGCACTAGCAGAGGCTTTGTAGACAGTGTAATTACTCACTCTCAGTATTAGACAGCTGCTCTGAGCACATTTCCCTCTTCTACTCAAAAACCAAACACAGAACGATTGTCTGACTTAGTGCCTATTTCGCCTTCTGTCTCTGCTACCCTATGAGGAGGCAGTTGTCTCCCTTCATGTGTGCTTTTTACATGCCTCCTTTGAGTAAATACAGTTGTAAGTCTTCTAGAAATGAGCTCGCCTGGGAGGCAGCTCCCACCTGCTGACACTCAATATAAGGGCAAGAGGGATGTGCATGGTCCAGAGTTGTGTTCACACATCTGTTGGGCTTTGAACTGGGCCACAGGAGAACCACACGGCGCAAGTGCTTATTTCTTAAGGATGAATGAATCCAGTCCTATCTGGTGTTTTGGATAGTTTTTCACATGAGCTAATTTCATCAAAGACACATGCTCTGATGTCTTCCTTTTTATTATTAACGTTGGTGGCCTTGTAAAAGAAATATAATCCATGTTGGGGAGGGGATTCATACAATTTTCCTGAAGCTCTTTGTAGTTGTGGAGGCCTCCGAGGATGGTTCGGGTTTCCAACTGAGCTCCACAGGTTATGAGAAACAGAAAATCATATAATCATACCTTGAGAAGGGGAGTTTGTTGTAAAGAGACACATGCCCTGGAATTGCAAAGACAATGGAAACAAAGGGAAATCTGGGGCTTCGCTGTCATCCCCTTCCTCACAGGCCACCTGACCTCTTACTGATGGCTTCTCTGGAGCTATCTGATTAGCTGCTTACTCAAGATCGCCCGCCATGAAGCTTCCTGGCTGCTGGCTCTAAAGCATGAGGTCTCTCCACATACATACTCTCAGCCCAGTTCCTGATGCTCTTTGCCTCATTTCTCAGTTCAGATCCCCCAGAGAGGTAATCTGACGCACTAACGAAAGATCAGGTACACATTCCAAGATCCCAATAACTAAGGTCAAGGAGGTGGAGTCACCTGACGCGTGCAAGATTATACCTTCTGAAGGGTAATGAGTGGGCAGTTCGTCTCAACAGGAACTTCAGGATATAGTTTAGAGAAAAACGGCAGAGTAGCCAGCTCTAAGCTCTCCCAGAGAAATACCAAAAAATAAGCCAAAATTATGAAAACTAACTGTCTCAGAACTTTGGAAAACAAGAAAAGGTTTACGGCAATCAAGTAGACACTGAATAAAGAAAAAGACAACTCCAGAACAGTACAGACAGCTTTGGGGAGTTTTTCTTTGTCCTTTCCCCAACCCCTCTGGCACCGCACGTGTCTTAGCCTATGTTCACTGTGGGGCTCTGGTCCCAGGTTTCAGAGTAAACAAAGCAGACTTTATTTGCAAAGTGTTATATATGTCTGTTCTAACCTGTCCAGGGATCATCTGAAGGATTTATACAAGGTATGTAGGTATTTAACAAGGTATTTATCAGACTCAGGCCAGAAAAGCAGGAGACATTGCTCAAAACTGCTGCAAGCCCAACTAACAACCCACTGACGCCTGAAACAAAAGATTCATGTTGAAACTTACAGTAGACCCCCTAAGGCCAAGGAGCAAAAATTGGGGAGAACTTCTTTGGGAGATTAGGACATTCAATAGCACCTGTGTCTATGGGGGAATTTAGAAAGTCATGCCATGCCCAGACCAAGGTGCATGCTCAGAAAATAACTGAGAAGACTCTGAGCTTTCAACTTGGGCTGATCCCTAGGCTCAGTGCAAACCAGGGTAAGTATGGAAAGACAACCCCAGAAGAAAGCCAATGGACAAAAGCTGGGAGAAATGGTTTTCATCTGTGTTGGTTTGGTTTGGTTTTTCTTATTTGCTTGTTTATTTGTGTTTAGCTCCTGGCATTCAAGAAATACGTTAATACTCTAACTGAATTCAAGCTAAATAAGATTTCAGAAAACGTACACACCAAGTCTTTGCAAGAGTAATTTGAGGAAGACACTAAACAAATAGACAGCTATAGGCTTCATCAATTTAGAAAAACAGCAAATGCTGGAGAAAGAAAAACTGATTTCCAGAGCTACAACATAATAATATTCAAATGTCCAGTTCTGCACCCACATACAAAAAATCACAAGGCGCAAAACGAAACATAAAAATACAGCCCATTCAAAGGAACAAAATAAGTCTCTAGAAATCACCACTGAAGAAACATAGGCATCATATTTACTAGAGAAAGAGTTAAAAACAAGTGTCTTAAATGTGGTTGAAGAGCCAAAGGAAATCATGAGAAAAGAACTAAATAAATCAGGAAAACTATGTATGAATAAAGTGACAATATCAATAAAGTGATAGATTATAAAAAGGAACCAAACTGAAATTCTGAAGCTGAAAATAAGAATAAATAAAATGAAAAATTCATTAAAAAATACATGATCTTGCGGTTCAAGGGTTGGAGCCCCATGCCAGAATCTGTGCTGAAAGCTAGCTCAGAGCCTGGAGCCTCCTTCTGATTCTGTACCTCCCTCTCTCTCCGACCCTCCCCTGCTCACGCTGTCTCTCAAAAATAAATAAAAAACATTAAAAAAAATTTTTAATTAGACCCGCCTATAAGAAATGTCAAAGAAGTCCAGGTGAAGTAAAAGGACACCAGACAGTAATTCAAATATATAAATAAAGATCTCCAGTAGATAAATATATGAGCAAATATAATAGCCATCACTGTATTTTTTGTTTGTAACTCCACATGTTATTTCCTACAGATTTTAAAAGACACATACATAAAAGTAATTATAACCTACGATATCGGACACACAATGTATAAAGGCTTATAACAACAATGACAACATAAAGGGAGAATGAAGAAGCTATACAGGAAAAAAAGCACACAGCTTTTTGTATGCTACCGAAGTTAAGCTGGCATCAACTCATACTAGTTTGTTATAAATTTTCTATATTAAATGTAATATTCATGGTAATCACTAAGAAAGTACCTGGAAACTATACATAAAAGGAAATAAAGAAAACAAAAAGGTTCCCTACAAAAAATCTACTAAACACAAAACAAGGCAGTAATGGAGAAAATAAGATATTTTAAAAGACATAAGAGATACAGGAAGCAAATAACAAAATGACAGAAATAATTCCTTATTTATTACCTCAAATGTAAATAAATTAAGTTCTATGTTTTAAAGGCAGAGATTGGCAGAATGGATTTTTAAAATATGATTAAACTACATTATATGCTGTATCACTTCAGATCCAAAGACTCAAAACGATTGAAAATGAAAGGATGGAAAAAGATATTCCAGGCAGGGGCATCTGAGTGGCTCAGTTAGTTGAGCCTCTGACTTTGGCTCAGGTCATGATCTCATGGTTTGTGAATTCAAGCCCCACATAGGGCTCTCTGCTATCAGCACAGAACCCACTTCAGATCCTCTGCTCCTTCTCTCTCTGCCACTCCCCTGCTTGCTGTCTCTCCCTTTCTCTCTCTCAAAAATAAATAAACATTTGAAAAAAATATATATCATGCAAATAGTAACCAAGACAGTTGAGGTGGCTATATTAATATGAAACAAAACAGTCTTCAAGTAAAAACTCTTACAAAAGACAAAGGAAATTATATATTAATAAAGGCTCAATTCAGGAAGAAAACATAAAAATTAAAAATATATATGTGCCAAATCACAGAGCCCTAAAACATATAAGGAAACACTGACAGATTTGAAGAGAGAAATAAATAGCTCTAACATGATAGTTGCAGAATTCAATATCCAGCTTTCAGTAGTGGATAGAATAACTAGATAGAAGATCAATAAGGAATCAGTAGAACTATATAACATTATAAACCACTAGACCTAACAGAAATATACAGAACACCCCATTCAACAACAGAAAACACATTCTTTTCAAGTGTACATGCAATATTCTCCAGCATGGATCATTTGTTGGCTGCAAAACATGTCTCAATATATCTTAGAAGATTTAAATCATATAAAGTATTTTCTCTGACCACAGTGAAATCAATAACAGAAGAAAAATGGAAAATTCACATATATGTGGAATCATGAGAATGAATTAAGGAAGAAAGGACAATGGAACTTACAAAATACTTGTAAGTGAATGAGTGAAATGAAAATACAAGATACTAAAACTTATGGGATACAGTAAAGACAGGCCTCTGAAGGAAATGTATAGTTATAAATGCATACATTAAAAAAGGAGAAAGATCTCAAATCAAAATCTAACTTTACACTTTAAGAACTAGAAAAAGTACAAAATAAACCCAAAGCTAACAGAATGAAGAAAATAATAAGTATTAGAGGAGAGACAAATAGAGAATTATTTAAATGGCAATTCAATGAAACCAAAAGTTTGATCTTTCAAGAGAGCAACAGAAATGACAACCCATTAGTTTGACTGACAAAGAAAAGGAGAGAAAACACAAATAACAAAAATAAAAAATGAAAGTGGGGACATTACTACTAACCTTACAGAATTAAAAGTATTATAAGAAAATATTATGAACAATTGTATGCCAATAAACTAGATAGCCCAGACAAAATAGATAAGTTCGTAGAGGCAGAAAATCTCTCAAAACTGAATCACAAAGAAACAGAAAATCTGAATAAACCTATCACTAATAAGGACATTGAATGAATAATAAAAATTTTCCCAAGAAAGGCCCAGAGCTGATGGCTTCACTGGTGAATTAACACCAATCTTTGAAACAACCAACACCAATCTTTCTCAAAATTTTTACAAAATTGAAGATGAGGGAACACTTGCTAACTCATTCAATGAGGCCAGAATTACCCTAATACTAAAGTCAGACAAAGCTACTATACAAGAAAATAAAACTAGAGAGCAATACCATTTATGAATACTGACGCAAACATCCTCAAGAAAAATATTAGCAAACTGAATTTAGTGGCATATTACAAGGATTATACACCATGATTAACTTAGATTTATTCCTGTCAGGCAAAGATGCCTCAACATACAAAAATCAATCATCAATGTAATATACTACATTAACAGAATGAAGGGGGAAATATATATGATCATCTCAGTTGATGCAGAAAAACCTAAACCCAGTCAAAATAGCTGACCTATAGGAAAAGCATTAAAACATAATGTGAAAAATATATGATATCAAGTAAAAAAGACACACCAAAGAATAGATATAATATTCAAGTAAGGCTCAAAAGCATGCAAACACCATATACTGTTTACACTATATATTACCTACATGAAATAAAATTATTAAAAGCATTCTCAAAAATGAAACACAACATATACAGCAGAAGAGGTATGTGATAATATTTTGGCTCTTTAAAAACTACATCTGATTGTTGACGTTAGGTGAGGGGACATTGGGTACATTACACTATTCTCCTCATTTTTGATTTTGTATGAAAAATTTGATGATAAAATGTTACTATACCAAATAAGTGTTAAAAAAACATTTAAGACAATTGGGCATTAGACAATATTAAGAAATTTTCAAAAATGCCATTAGGTATAATAATTGAATAGTGGTTATGTAAAAAAAAAAATTACCTTCTCAGTGATGCATACCAAAATATTTACAACTGAAATTAACCGAGGTCTAAGATTTTCTTTAAAATATTCTACCAATATAAGAAGAGGAGGGGAATAGATGAAAATAGATTGGTAAACAACTGGTAATTATTAAGCTGAATAAAAACTACATGAGTATTCATCATACTGTATTTTGACATTAGTATATTTTTGAAATTTTTCATGGTAAGTTCTTACATACCAAATTATATTATTTTATATTGTATTGTAATAGTGTTACATAGATCTGAACAAGCTAGAGGTAGGTACATTGGTATTCATTTTGTTTTCTTCTTCTCTTTTTTTCAAGTTTGTTTATTTTGAGACAGAGAGTGTGGGGGAGGGGGAAGGAGCAGAGAGAGAGAGAAAGAGAGAGAGAGAGAGAGAGAGAGAGAGAGAGAGAGAGAGAGAGAGAGAGAATCCCAAGCAGGCTCTATGCTGTCAGCGCAGAGCCCAACATGGGGCTTGAAGCCATAAACCGTGAGATCATGACCTGAGCTGAAGTCAGACGTTTAACCAACTGAGCCACCCAGGCACCCTCTTCTTCCACTCTTTTCTATATGTGTGAAATACTGTTTAATTTTAAAAAGAAAAAATATTTATTAGGAAAAAAATTCTACATCTTCCCCCATATAACTCTTAGCAGGCTCACAAATATCTGTGCAATACCACTCTTTAAAAACTCATCAGAGGCCTATAGGACCTGCAAAGTATTTTGACTTTTATTTTAGAAATAAGTCATATTGTCCAGAAAAACCTGGACAACTCAGAATTCATTTCTTTTTTTTTTTCAGTTTTCCACAATTCCAATGCTTCCCCTTCTCAGAATTCATTTCTAAATAAAATGTACAAGATTCAGGAGGCTCCTGAACTTGTTTCCTCGCTGTATTTCCAAGAGCTGTCTTGCCCTCTTAATACAATACCTTCTTTATCCCCTAAAGAATTCCTGCAGCCTAACATCTCTCTGGAGTCCCCATGATGCTGTGAAGCAGGGCACGGAAAAGATGCTCCGCTTGAAGCTTGACCATAAGTAGTAATTGACCTCTTGGAGCCAAGTACACCATTTCACTGTCAGAAGAAGACTATTTGCCTTGTCAAGCCAAAAGGCAGGAATGTGAATGAGGGTGGAGGAGAAGAAGGAGATAGAATTTGCCACGGTAATGAAGCAGGAAGGATGCTATAAGAGAAAAAGCACCAGGCCTAGAGCCAGCCATGCCACTTAGGAGCTGCATCCCTTTGGGAAATCCATTTTAACATCTCAACATTTCAGAAAACTTATAGTTGGCTTATATTAGTGCTCTTCACCCCTAGCTGTACATTAGAATTCCTGGAGAGCTTTTTAAAAATTTCAATGCCCAGCCCATACCACAGTCAAACATCTCCAGGATAGATCTTAGGCAAGGACCATTCTAACACTTCTTGGGTGATTCCGATGTGTAGCAAGGGTTGCCATGCACTGGTTTGGATCTCTAAGGTCTCCTTACTCCACCAGGATAAAGCTATAGGAAATCATGATAACTATAGTTTTGCTTGCTAGCATGATCACCCCACACCTTTTTCTAATGATGACCACCTTCTGTTGGAGAACATATTCTAAGTGGTTCTGAGGGGCTAATACCTTATTCATCTAATACTGAGCATTTTCTCATTACTGTTATATTAAAAACAATATATGTCATTTAAGGCAATCAAGCAATGGTTATAGCTATTCCCAATTAATACCCCACAGGCTAAAGGAGGCAAATAAAACATCCTGAAATCACTGCTTATTGTGTGATTTTGCGTGAATTCAGCAAGAGATATATTCAGTAATCAACTCCCTAAGATTCCATAAAGCTCTATTTCTGACAACTGCCTGCTCCACTAAACCCATAAATTTACTTCTGTTAAAGATCGGTTACAGACTGTGTTTTTGAACAGAGAAAACCTGAATCCAGAGTCTACAACTCTTACCTGCAAATCCATATCTTCCCAGAGTACGTTGCAGGGCATGCTATTTATATCCTGTCTTGTGATTAACAGAGGGGGATGGGAGGGATAACCTTTCAGAATTGTCACTGGTGATGCAAAAGTTTCTGCTATTTTCCTGAGTTTAACAAATCACATTTCAAATTATTATTTTAAAAATCCATATTGCTATGTAGATATTCCTTTAATTTAACACTAGGGAAAATTCATGGTTAAGTGGCTTAAATCAATTGTTCCCAGGTTACATCTGTCTAAAAGGCTTAATCTATTTGTCACCAATTTTACTACCAAATCCAAACAACTGCTGAGCACCATGATGACTCAGTTTCTCTCTTTCCCCCTGAAAAGCTGGGTAAACACCTGAGACAAGGAGATGGAAGCCACACCTGATGCTGTAGTTAGCTTCAGAACTATCATGCTCCCAAGATGCTGAAAAACCAGACCTGAGCTACATTTCTTATTTAACATTGAAAGTTATCTGAAAGCTACATAAAACTATGCATAACTCAACATGCTTTTATTGACTACTAACATCAGAGGAGACTTGAGGGAACTGTTACTTCAGAATTGGTCTATAATACATAATTCCCTATATGCTCTCCCACATTTGTTTCCCCTACAATTTCAACATTATCTAATATCTTCCATGTGCACATTATAACTTAAGATGAAGAAAGAAAACATTAGTGAAACACTGGTGAAAGGGATTAGAATACGCCACCCCAGAATACACCACTTTGGCATAAGAATTATGTCGAGCTGAAGATAATTAAGACACAGCAGACACTGGAGGAACTCTGTGCCTTCCCCTGTTCTGCTAAAAGCAGGACGTAAATGTCTCTTGGTATGGGTGACATAAATCTCCATTTGGAAAGGTGTTCGCCTCTCTTGTACCTGGAAGAGGAGACTGACTCTTATCTGCATAACAAACCTTACCGAACAACCCTTATCCACCATACATTTCCCAGTTGTCCTCACCACCCCTTTCTTTTGTCTAGTCACTTTGGCACAATTTGGTGTCCTTTGTTAACATGGTATACATGCCTCAAACTACAACCTCTCCTTTGAGTAACTCCCACATATAGGCATGTTGCATGTATAAATACACTCTGAGGGGTTTTTATGGTCTTGATAACTGTCTTTTGTCAATTTAGCTTGCAGGCCTCAATTACCTATACTAAGAAGGTAGATGAAAATTTTTTTCCTCTTGTACACTGGATACAGACATTCACACTGAAGTTAAGGAGAGGAACAGCAGACTGGTGGGAGGAGAAGGAAGGAAAAAATAAAGCAAGGCACGGAGTCCCTAAGTTTAGGAGAAAAAATGGTCCTCAATTTCTCTCTCTTTCCTAGCCTTCAATTACTTCATCCTGCCTAAAACACTCTGAAACATTGTAGACAAGTTTAATGTGTCTAATAGTTTTCATTTCCTACCAACTGCTCTGAAAAGATGTTCCGTCAAGTGAAAAAACATCAGCAAATCTCTTAATATTTTCTTGCTATATTCAGGAAAAGGAATATGAAAGGTTTTCCCAGACTGGAAACTAATCTTACAAAACAAACCTTTTTTTTTAAACCTGTTTAAAGAATGTAAAATCAGGCACATAAATAAGCAGAGGCTTCATCCTCGAAATACAGGTAATGGCATAAACTACATCAACCTTAAAATTAAATTTATTCAAAAAATTAAATTTAGAGTACTCTCTACCTATTTTTTATTAAAAATTTTTTTAACATTTATTCATTTTTGAGAGACAGAGAGAGACACAGAGTGATCGGGGTAGGGACAGAAAGAGAGGGAGACACAGAATTTGAAGCAGGCTCTAGACTCTGAGCTGTCAGCACAAAGCCTGATGCGGTGCTTGAACTCACAAACTGTGAGATCATGATCTGAGCCTAAGTCGGACACCCACCCGACTGAGCCACTCAGGAGCCCTATCTACTTATTTTGTAAACATTTCCCTGCCTTTAACATTGTGGAAGTTTAAGGTACGACTTGATGCATGTATGTATTGCAAAATGGTTACCACAATACAGGTAGCTAACATATCCTTCACCTCACATAATTACTATTTTGCTGTTACTGTTATGGTGAAAACATTTAATATTTACTTTCATAGCAACTTTCAAGTATACAATGTAGAACTGTTAAGTATAATCATCATGATGTACATTCCATTTCTAGAACTTATTAATCTTCTAACTAAAAGTTTGAACCCTATGACCAATATCTCCCCATACGCCCAACGACTGCCCCCTCATAACCATTAATCTACTGTTTCTAGGAGTTTGTAGTTCACCAGACAGTATTTGCCTTTTCCTGCTTGTTTCACTCAGCAAAAAGCCCTCCAGGGTCATCCATGTTGTCACAAATGGTGGAGTTCCCTTCATTTGTACAGCTGAATAATATTTCTTTGTATACATATAAATCATATTTTCTTAATTCATTCATCCCTCAAAGGACATTCAGGTCATTTCCACACCTCAGCTATTGTGAACAATGCTGGGATGAACATGGGGGTACATACTACCTTTTCCAGTTAGTGCTTACATTCTCCTAAGCTAAATACCCAGAAGTGGAATTGCTAGATTATATTGCCATTCTATTTTTAATTTTTGGAGGAACCTCCATCCTTACTGTTTTCCACAGTGGATTCACCAATTTGTATTCCCACCAACAGTGCAAGAAGGTTCCTTTTTCTCCACATCCTCACCAATGTTTATTTCTTGTTTGCCTGAGAAGAGCCATTCTAACATGTGTGAGGTGGTAACTCATTTTGATTTGTATTTCTCTGGATTTTAGGAAGGGTGAGCTTCTTTCTATGTGCCTTTGTCCCATTCCAAGGGCTGCCTTTTCATTTCGTTGATTCAGTTTACAATGCAGAAGCTTTTTACCTTAATGTAGTTCCACTTGTTGATTTCTATTTTTGTTACTTGTGCTTTTGGTGTCATATCCAAAAAGTTATTGCCAAAACTAATGTCAAGGAGCCTCTTCCCTGTGTTCTCTTCTAGGAGTTTTATGGTTTGGGGTCTTACTTTTAAATCCTTAATTCTTTTTTTTTTTTTTGTAATTTGAGACAGAGAGAGAGAGAAAGAGAGAGAGAGAGAGAGAGAGAGAGAGAGAGAGAGAGAGAGAGAGAGAGAGAGAAAGGAAGCAGGGAAGAGGGGCAGAGAGAGAGAGAATATCTCAAGCAAGCTCCATGGAACCTGATGTGGAGCACGATCCCATGGTCCTGGGATTATGACCTGAGCCAAAATCAAGAGCTGGATGCTCAACTAACTGAGCTGCCCAGGTGCCCCACATCCTTAATTCTTAACCTTTAATATCAGATTAATCTTTATGAGTGGTGTAAAACAGGGGTCCAATTTCATTCTTTTGCATGTAAATACCCAGTTTTCTCAACATTATTTATTGAAGATACTAACTTTTCCCCAATGTCTTTTCTTAGCTCTCTTATCAAATATTGGTTGACTTTAGATGTAAGAGTCTATTTCTGGACTCTCAACTCTGTTCCATTAGTCTATGTGTCTGTTTTTAATGCCAGAACCATACTGTTTTGATTATGGTAGCCTTATAATATACTTTGAGATCAGGAAGTATGATGCCTTGTTACTTCTCAAGATTGCTTTGGCTATGTGGGGTCCTGTGGTTCCATATAAAGTTTAGAATTATTCTGCTTCTTTGAAAATTACCACTGGAATTTTGATAGAAATTGTTACTGAATCTATAGATGGCACTGGGCAATATGGGCATTTTTAGCAATATTAACTATTCTGATCCATGAACATAAGATATTTTTCCATTTATTTGTGTCTTCTACAATTTTTGTCATCAAGGTCTTATAGTTTTAGCTACCTTAGCTAAACTTATTCCTAAGTATTTTATTGTTTTTGATGCTATTGCAAATGGAATTGTTTTATTTCTTTTTCAGATGGTTGATTACTGGTGTTTAGAAAATCAACTAATTTTTATATTTTGACTTTGTATCCTGAAATTTTACTGAATTTTTTTTATTGCTTCTAACAGCTTTGGGGTGAAATCTTTAGAATTTTCTATATACAAGTTCATGGCATCAGCCAACAGACAATTTTACTTCTTCCTTTCTGATTTGGGTGCCTTCAATTTTTTTCTTTCCTAATTGTTCTGGCTAGGACTTCTAGTATCCTGTTGAATAGAACTGGTAAGAGTGGACACCCTTGATTTTTCCTGATCTTAGAAGGAAAGCTTTTAATTTTTCCACTGATTATGGATATTAACTGTGGACTAGTCCTCTATGGCTTTTACTAGTTGAGGTATGTTCCTTTTACACCCAATTTTTTAATGTTTTTTTCATGAAAGGATGTTGTATTTTGTCAAAACTTTTGCATCAATTGAGATATATGATTTTTATATTTCATTATATTAATATGAGGTATCACATTTATTGATCTGCATATGGTGAATGATCCTTGCTCCCAGGAATAAATCTCACTTAATCATGACATGTGATCCTTTTATTGTGCTACTGAATTGAGCTTGCTATTACTTTGTTGAGAACTTTTGCATCTATATTCATCAGACACAGGCCTGTAGTTTTCTTATAGTATCTTTATCTGATTTTGGTATTAGGCTAATGCTGACCTAGTAAAATAGTCTGAAAGGGCTCTCTCCTCGTCAATTTTTTGGAAGAGTCAGAGAGATGGCATTAATTCTTCATTAAATATTTGGTTGAATTCACCATAAAGCTATCAGGTCCTGGGCTTTTCTTTGTTGGAAGGTTTTTGATTACTAACTCAATCTCCTTGTTATTGCTCGTTTCAGATTTTCTATTTCTTCATGATTGAGTCTTGGTAGGTTGTACGTTTCTAGGAATTTATCCATATTTTCTACTATTGGTTATATTAATCTCTAATGATCCTTTGTATATCAGTGGTATCTGTTGTAATGTCTCCTCTTTTACTTGTAATTGTGCTGGAGTCATTTTCTCCCTTTTTCCCTTTTTAAGTCTAGCTAAAAGTTTGTCTATTTGAAAAAAAGAAAAACTCAGGGATGCCTGGGTGGCTCAGTTGGTTAAGCATCCGACTTTGGTTCAGGTCATGATCTCACAGTTTGTGGGTTTGAGCCCCACATCGGGCTCTGTGCTGACAGCTAGCTCAGAGCCTGGAGCCTGTCTTCAGATTCTGTGTCTCCCTCTCTCTTCGGTCCTTCCCTGCTCACGCTCTCTCTCTCTCTCTTTCTTAAAAATAAATAAAACATTTAAAAAACACATTTAAAAATTTAAAAAAACCTCTTAGTTTCATTCCTTTTCTATTGTTTTTCTATTCTCTATTTCATTTATTTCTGCTCTGATCTTTGTTATTTCCTTCATTCTACTAACTTTAGTCTTAGTTCTTTCATAATTCCCTGAGATTTAAAGTTAGGTTGTTTTTTAGAGATCCTTTTTTAATGAAGGCATATATTGCTATAATCTTCCCTCTTAGTACTGCTTTTGCTGCATCCCATGAGTTGTGGTATGTTTCTGTTTTCTTTGAAGGTATTTTTTATTTCCCATTTAATTTCTTCTTTGACTCACTGGTTGTTTAGGAGTATATTATTTAATTTCTACATATTTACGAATTTTCTACCTTTCCTCTTGTCATTTCTAGTTTCATACCATTGTGGTCAAAAAGATACTTGATATGACTTAAATCTTTCTAAATTTGTTAAGGCTTATTTTGTAAATTAATGTATGCTCTATCGGAAGAATGTTCTATGTCCTACTGAAAAGAATGTGTAGTCTGCTGCTGTTGAATAGAATGTGTATGTCCGTATATCTGTGCATGTCTGTATATCCCTTATTAGTATATGTCTGTTAGATCTATTTGATCTAAAATATAGTTCAAGTCCAATGTTACCTTACTGATTTTCTGTATGGTGATCTATCCATTATTGAAAGTAGGGTATTGACATCTGCTATTATGGTTTGTCATTTCTTATTCCCTTTATTCTTTTTTTATTTTAGAGAGAGACAGTGTGAGCATGGTAGAGGGGCAGAGGGAGAGAAAGAACCTCAAGCAGGCTCCATGCTCAGCACAGAGGCTGACACAGGATCAATCCCATGACCCTGGGAGTATGACCTAAGCTGAAATCAAGAGTCAGACGCTTAAAAGACTGAGCCACCCAGGTGTCCCTTTTACTCCCCTTAGATTTGTTAGTATTTGTTTAATATATTTAGGTTCCCCAATGTTGGGTGCATATATATATTTACAATTGTTATATCCTACTGATTAATTTCCTTCTTTATAATTATATAATGATCTTCTTTGCCTCTTGTTAAAGTTTTTGACTTAAAGCCTATTTTGTGTAACAGTAGTGTAACTACCCTTGCTCTCTTGATATTCCTTCCACTTATGGAATATCTTTTCCATCAATTCATTTTAAATCTGTGTGTCCTTGAAACTGAAGTGGCATATAGTTTGTTGAGCCCTATATTGTAATCCATTCAGCCATTGTATGTCACTTGATTGGATAATTTAACCCATTTACATTTTATTGATAGGCAAGAACTTAATATTGCCATATTGTTAAATGTTTTCTAGCTATTTCGTAGTGCCTTTCTTCCCCTCTTCCTCTCTTGCTGTATTACTTTGTGAAATAATGATTTTCTGAAGCAGTATACTTTGATTCCCTTCGTCTTGTGTATATCTATGATACATTTTTGTTTCATAGTTTCCCTGAGGCCTTACTTGAAACATCTTACAGATAAAGCAGTCTTTTTTAAGGTGATTTCAATTTAATTCTAGTTCAACTTAACTGCATATGAAAACTATCCTTTTACTTCTCTTCCCATATTTTATGTTTTGAATATCACAATTTACACCTTTTTATATTGTATATCCATTGTGAAATCATTGTAGCTATATCTATTTCTCAAACTCTTGCTTTTTATTCTTTAGAATGGAATTAACATATCACCATATTACAATATAAGAGCGTTCTAAATTTGACTATATTCTAACCTTTACTCTTGTGTTGTACTTTTTACGTTTTCATGTTACTAATTAGCATCCTTTCATTTCAGCTTGAAGAACTCTCTTTAACATTTCTTCTGAGGCAAGTCTACTAATGATGAAATTCCTGAGCTGTTGTTTGTTTGGGAAAGTAACATTGTTTTTCACAAATAAAGGTGAGAAATCCTTGGCTGTCAGGTATTTTTTTTTCTTTCAGCACTTTGAATATGTCATTTTACATTCTCCTGGCCTGCAAGGTTCCTACTGAGAAATCCACTGATTACCTTTAAAAGGTTCCCCCGTATTAGAGGTTTTTTTCCTCAATGCATTTAAAATTCTCTTTTTTCTTTGATTTTAGACAGTTGCATTATGCTGTGTCTTGCAGGAGACTTTTTTGCACTGAAATTTTGAGGTGACCTATTAACTTTAAGAACTTGAATGTCCAAATCACTCCCCAGGTTTGGTAAGTTCTCAATTATTTATTTCTTGAAATAACCTGTCTGCCTCCATTTCCCTTTCTTCTCTTTCTGAGATTCCAACAATGCATAGATTATTTTTCTTAACGTTTTATTTATTTTTGAGAGAGAGATTGAGCATGAGTTGGGGAGAGGCAGAGAAAGGGGGAGACACAGAATCCAAAGCAGGCTCTGGGCTCCGAACTGTCAGCACAGACACTGACATGGGGCTCAAATTCACAAACCATGAGATCATGACCTGAGCTGAAGTTGGACACCTAACCAACGGAGCCACCCAGGAGCCCCATAGATTGTTCTTCTTAATGGTCTAATGTCTAAGTCTCATAAGCTTTCTTCATTCCTTTTCTTTTTTTCTTTTCGATCTTCTGAGTGGATTGTTTCAAATGATCTGTCTTCAAGTTCGCCATTTCTTTCTTCTTCATGATCTGGTTTGTATTTAAGCTCTCTAATTCAGTTCAGTCATATCTTTTAGCCCCAAAATTTCAGTATGGTTCTTTTTTATGTTTTATATCTCTTTTTTAACTTCTCATTTTGTTCTTGTATTGTTTTCCTGATTTTATTAAATCGCTTATTTGTGTTCTCTTATAGATCTATGAACATCTTTACAACTATTTTGAATTCTTTGCCAGGCAACTTATGTATCTCCATTTCTTTAGGGTCAGTTACTAAAAGTTTATTATGTTCCTTTAGTAGTGGCATGTTTCTCTGACTCTTCATGATCCCTGTAGCCTTGGCTGGCATCTGCTCATTTGAGAAAAGTCACCTCTTCCAAACTTCATAGACCATTTCAGTAAGGAAAGACCTTCACCTTTGGGTGGGGTCATGCTGGAGTATGCTGTCACCCTGGGTCAAGTGGTAAAGGGCACCAAGGGTAAAGGCATGTGGTGAATCTGGGGATACCATTTCTTGGCCTCAGTACTAGTTACATGGTTATGTTTTTGTGCAAATTAATTGAGCTATCCACTTGTAATATGTGCCCTCATCTGTATGCATATATCAATAAAACTTACATTAAAACATATACATATATATAACCCAAATACAAATATATTCAGGAAAATCTAATAGCCTGCCATAAATACCAAGTAATCCTATATGTAGGAATATGTAGAAACTAGAATCAGATGGGATGTAACTAAGAAAATACTTCAGGGTAAGTAAGTTTTGAGTCAGGTTTTGAAGGAAAAATTTACAAACTTAAGTGAAGCTGGGGGGTGAGTTTAAGGCTGTTAAAAATATGCTTTCAAATGGGACAAAAAGCATGTGTATTGAAGGGCAAGTCATGATATGGCCTGGGTTATCATCTTTAAATCTTTTCTGGGAATTTCAGGGTTATAAACTACAAAACATATTTGAAGTTTGACTTCCTCTTCTTATTCTAAGGAGTAAGATAATTACAGTGAAGTTCTGTGTCATAGACCATTCTCCCAAGGGCCAGTACCAAGTCTTACTGATCTTTATATTCCTGGCACCTGAAACAATGATTAGCACAATGTTAACCTCTCAAAAAATTGCTTATGTTTGTTAACTAATAGTGAATGAAGTAACTAACCAATTAATTAATCAAATAAGTAAATAAAAACTGTATTGAGCTGTTTATTTGTCCTATGCATTATATAAATTAAAACCACAGAGTTGGAGGTATCAGGGATTGTCTGATGTAGGCAACTATTGGCCAGATGTGGCCCAACAGGCAAGGAGCACCCAGAACTTCTCCTTCTGACCAGGAGTTCAGTCCCAGCTGGTCAGGTACCACTGGAGCACATGATGACATATTAAAATCACAGCCCATCTCTAGGCAAGCAGGAGTTGCTAACAGTTCCTGCCTGGCCTGAACAGGTCTTTCAGGCCCAGGAAGTCAGGGAAAGCCCTGGTCAAAACCTGCCAGATAGTATTCCCATATGTCTGCCTCATTCTACTTGGTGCATTCAACACATATCATCAGGAAGTGCACTGAGACCCTTGCTCCCCAGCCCAGAGCACTGTCTTGCTTAGATGCCATGTATCTTGGCTCCTTAGGGCAGATGCTTGGTGACTCCCAATGTGATCATTTACTGGCCTCTTACATGACACTGGGGTAATAGAAAAAAGCTTTAAGGGATACCTAGTATCTTTTTTTTTCATCTTTCCACTTTCCGCATCATGTAGATTTAAACAGTTCTCTCTCTGCTCTAGATAATGCAAAGAACAGAAGTGTCAAAGACAAGAAAAGCTACAAAAACATTCAACCTCTTTGAGGCTAATAATCCTGTTTCTGAGAATTTATGAAAAGGAAGCATGTCAAGAGAGGGGAAAAAAAGCTGTCAGCAGATTTTATTTAAAGTATTAGACATAATAGTAAAAATTTGTAAATAATCTAAGTGTTATACAATACGAAAACTATTTGGGAATTTATGATACATCAGGTCAGTATAATATTCTAAGTTATTCACAATAATTATTGTTTATAAAATGAAACTGCACATAGTAGACTGATAATTTAAAAGCAGAATTCAAGGAGCACCTGGCTGGCTCAGTTGTTGGCTGTCTGACTTCGGCTCAGGTCATGATCTCACAGTTTGTAAGTTCGAAACCCACGTTGGGTTCTGTGCTGACAGCTCATTGACTGGAGCCTGCTTTGGATTCTGTGTCTCCCTCTCTCTCTGCCTCTACCCCACTTACATTCTGTCTTTCTCTCTCTAAAAATAAACATTAAAAACATTTTAATAAATAAAAAAATAAAAGCAGAATTCAAAATTCTATCTCTGCGGATTGCCATGTTACAATTTATGAATACCAACATAAGAAATAACATAAGATAATATGACATTTGATGCTTTAGCAATGTAGATAATGAGTATTTTTTGATTCAACAGATCTCATAACACTGTTAAGACTGAAAAGTCAACAATTTGTCATCACCAAATCTCAGAGTTACACTAATATTCTTTCCTTTGTTTCAGTTAGAACACCAATTAAAATCCAAGAGGAAAAAATACCATAAAGAAATTTTGGGAATGCTATTTTGAAATCCATTTTCATTTTATAATTCCTAGAGGTCAAGAACTATGTCATTCAATTTGTAATCCTTTGTATAATCCAACTCAGTGTCTTGTAGGCAGTAAGTACTCTATGAATATTATTGAACCAAGAGGGGGAAAAAAATAGTTCCCTACCCCAGTCCACAAAAAAATTGCAACAAAGTTGTGGGAAATAACCACATTAAAGGCATTAATCTAAAGGGTCTGTCGGGACTGGCCTCTTCCAAGGATTCAGGCACAAGTAGTTTACTTTGGAGATGACAGCAGGAAGCTCCAGTAAAGGCGATAGGAAGAAAGCCAGGAAAGGGAAAGAAGCAGATAAAGGTACATTACCGAGCAGGTTACTGCTGTGGGCAACTGAGGCTCCATCATGCTGGGAACCTCTGAGACACACAACAGAACATGTCTCAGAGTTATCCTAGCAAAGCGCGCAGAAGCTGTGGAATTTATACACGAACTTCTCCCGTGTCATTTGTTGAGGGCTGCTTCTGGGACGCTAACTTGCCCTGCACTGCACATGCTCTGAGCATGATCCCACAGAAAAAAAACCATAGGCAAAAAAGAGTAAGTGTTGCTAGTGAGAAGCCAATGTGTAGCCTTACTGAAAGCAACGGTGCATGTTGAGCAGGTACGGAATAGAGGTGCTGACCATGTCTGCCACAGGGGCTATATGACAGATGCCAAGCAGGCTCCTCAGAGAGATCACCCCAGCGGCAGAAGAAGTAGAGTTTGAGCCAGTCCTTAAAGGAGAAGCAGGATGTGGACCGAATCATAATCTATGTCAGAAGACTCCTGGGGTAAGTGAATTTACCAGCACCACACCTAGCCCTTGATGTGGACTCAGAAAATGTTGGTTCTGATCCTCTCCACAGCCAAGAATATGGAGAGCCTTGCAACTGCTATTCAACAAGCACCCTGCCACCTAACGGGCAGAACAGAGAATTCAAGGCGTGAGTTACGTCCTGGGGCTGGGCGTGTACAAGGGTGCTGAGAGATGAGAGGTAAATAAAGTCAGCCGGAGCAAGTCTCTCTGTGGTGCCATCCTTATCAAGTCCAGTGGCACAGAGGAGAGGAAGAGACTACAGCAAACAGGAGTAATGGACATTTGGGGGCTGACTGTAACCTCAAATCAAATTCCATCAGAAATGTTTGGAGAGATTTGTGTTAACCTAGCTTTGTGTGACTTGTGTTCCCTCTACATGTGAAGGGAAAATGACCTTTGCTCACCAAGAAGAGAACAAAGGGAAGACAGAGGTAATGGTAGTAGTGACAACACGATCCTTAGTTTTTGCTGCTGAGAAGCTTGGAAAGTGCCCCTGTCCACACCTCAGCCACCTCTTCACACCTGAACCAACTGGCAGAAGGGGTTTGGCGGCCAGTACCAAAGCTTTGGCCATCTTCTCCAAAGCTTTGACAAGCCAGCAACCAATAGGAGGATCAGTTCGGCGAGGAGACCTGAATCCTGGTCAGTCTGATCACAGTGGTCAGACCCTTGCTGCATCCATAGCAAACCCAGGGTTTGTGCTGGGCAGGAAGAAAGAGGATGCCAGCTGAAGTGGGTCAGAATTCTAGAGGGAAATACTGAGTGAGGAAGCTGTGAGGGCCTTTTTAATAACTAGCTTCCTGAGCCAATCCTGGAGATCACAGCCCTCTGGTTATGGACATTGGATTTAATATACTCCTGAGAACAGGTGTTGCATGCATTTTTTTTTCCGAGTATGAGTGTGTACGTGTGTCTGCACATACACACACCCCTGCTCACAGAGGACACTGTATCCTCCCTCATCCTGCTTCAGGGTAACTCCTGATAATTTTCACTTGAAATCCAATAGAAAGAACCATAGACACATCATCAGGCTGAATTCAACCCCATTTCAACTGTGCTACCCCATTCTAGCAGCACTACTCAGGCAAGTTAGTGTCGCACCTGTAAAATAGTGTTGTCGTGAGGCTTAATGATCAATGCTAACCTGATGCCCACCATGTGCCGGGCGCTGCTCTAACTGCTCGTTCCAGATTTACCACAACCCTGCTGGGGAGGTGTTATTATCACTACCCGGTATAGAGATGAAGAAATAAGGTGCCTGCAACTTGCCCAGGGTCATCCAGGCACTAAGTAGCAGAGAGGAGGATCTGGGGCCTGCCCGTTAACCATCGTGCTCTGTCGCCTCAATGCCCGCCAAACGTGGTGGTGGGACTCAACAATTTACATTCATATTTTACATTTTGAAAAATAATGTGGTACACTGATGAGAACTTGGGCTTTGGTGTTAAACTAACCTGTATCCCATTTAAGTACTGTGTGATCTTGGGCAGAACATCATCTCCTTGAGCCTGAGTTTCTTAAAAGTGAAACTGGAATCACAATCCCTATGTCAGAAGGCAGCTGGGATATAGGACTTTACGTGCATCACACTGATGGGTGTGCAGATAAAGGTTAGTTTTAATCCTCTCCCTGTAATGAAGGTGCAAAGCCTTGAAACTGCTCCTCAATGAGGTCCTAACACTCTAAGACTTTTTCCCCTCTAATAAGCCCAAACAGCAAACAAAAAGAGCAAATAAAAGCTATAAGCATAGCATCTAAGGTTCTCTCTGAAAATTCCCAGGGATTTTTCCTGATAGAATAAAAGTTAGAAATATAAAAGAGATATTTAGGGAGGCCCTCATCCCTAAATACAATAACTGGCACCAAATAAGACAGACCGGGCAGCCACGAGGCGATAGGCATCTTGTTAATACAATCAGTTGGTATCCTGCCAAATACCCTTTCTCTGACTAAACCTACTGCACAGTTTACTTAACCTCTGAAAAACTATGCAATGCTGCATTATGATAGAGCATTTTTTAAAATGTTATCTCAAATCCCAAATACTTTAAGACAAATCCACTTCCTTCTTTCATCTTAGGGTAATAAAATTGTTATTCAAACCCTGGAAAACCATGAGTTTCTCCTCCTTGCCCCTGATTCTGCCAATTAGTATTTACTGTAAAGAATAGGCCTACTGTAACACTGCATCCAGTAAAGCTTTTTACTAAACTATTTTTTTGAGAGCACAGCATCTCACCATAAAGAAACTCCCAAGATGTTTTCCTCTATTAGAACATAAACCGTAAGGGCAAATTTGCACTAACACAAACACCCTATAGGTTAAATTGCTTACACCTTGCTAGATATCATTACAAAACCTGGATCAGGGGCACTTGGGTGGCTCATCTGATTGGGCGTCACTTTGACTCAGGTCATGATCTCATAGTTCGTGGGTTTGAGCCCCACATCAGGCTCTCTGCTGTCAGCACAGAGCCCACTCCAGATCCTCTGTCCCCCTCTTTCTGTCCCTTCCCAGGTTGTACTCTCTCTCTCTAAACATTTTTTTTTAAATGATAAAAATAAATAAAACCTGGATCAAATTTCGGATACAATTCTAAGACTTAAGAGAAACTAATGGGTAATATTTTCAATGTGTCCCTGAACTCCCGAAGCTGCACCTGAGGCAACTATAAAAATCCATGGAATTAATTTCATCTGCAAAATTAAAGCAGCTGTGTTAATAATTAAGTTAGTAAATTTCAAAGACATCTCAACTGTGCCTACAAATCTAGCACAGATTGAGATCAAACCTGAGACACAATTCAATTTTGCAAACTATCAACCAAATGGGAAGGGAGAGTGAAAGTGCTGACCCACATATACCTGTTAGATTACATACCACTCTCCTCCTCGTCACCATCGGATTGTCCTTAGCATGAGAAGCTGATGCCCACTGACCCACCAGAACTAAAACAAAGCCAACAGTTTGACCAGGGAGTCAAACACATGACCGTAATCCTGTAAGCATGCACGCAGTTATCCTGAACCAGTCAGCGGTCAGCTGCACGACTACTACCGAGCTGCTCCAGTATAACGTACAGAGGCTGAAAAAAACTGGATGAATCATTATTATTTCAGAGCTGTGACTGGAACCCTGTATTTAATCACAGGCTATTTAAAAAAAAAACACAGGACAGCAGATGACCCCTTAAATATACGGAAGAATTTAAATTTATGGCTCAGTAGGATGAAAATCGCATCCCTCCCCTAGGAAATGAAGTGCTGGTCCATGTCAACTAAAGAAGAGCAGATTTTCTCCGACCTGATGACAGCAGGTGCCAGTACAGCACGCTGAGTCAGGGTGGGCATATTCGTGTCTTAGGGCTGCTCTAGCAAATTGCCACAAATTTGGTGGCTTAAAACAATAGACGCTTTTTCTCTCATAGTTCCGAGGGCCAGGAGCCCGAAATCAATGTGTCAGCAGGACCGTGCCCCCACTGTGAAGGCTCTAGAGAATTCTGCCTTGACTCTTCCTAGTTTCTGGCAGCTCTGGGCGATGCTTGGAGTTCATTTGGGTTGTAGCAGTGTCACTCCAGTCTCTGTCTCCACTGTCACTTGGCCTCTTCTCTCCGCATCTTTGTGTATTCACTTCCCATTTATAAGTACACCAGTCATTGGTTTTAGGGTCCACTCTAATCCAAGATGACTTCATCTTAACCAGTTATATATGCAAAGGCCCCATTCCCAAATAAGGTCACATTCTGAGGTTCTGGGAGAGCATGACTTTTTGGAGGACACTATTAAAGCCACTACTGTGGGCATTCCCAATTTTCCAATGAGTCATAGCGCTTACCAGACTGATCTCCGGTAAGGCCTTGGTTGTGTTTAAGGAAGGACACTATAAATTCTTTCCCTTCTAGGTCTCCAAAATCCACTATAATTTATTTGATAGTCTGCAAACAGTGTCCAATTCAAAATAATGTAGATGTGCCTGTAGTGTTTACCTTCTTTTCTTTGCTAAGACATTTTAGCTCTAGTAAAAGTTATAACTGATACAGAAAAAGCATGACTCCTTTTGAAAAATCTGATCAAATATTAATTAGCTCATACCAGTCAAAGAAGAAGGTGATTCTAATGTTCTGCAACAACTCTAGAGGAGTGGTTTCCCAAATGCATCAGCATCAGCCGGGAGCTCCCTGGAAACGGAGAACCTCAGTCTGCACCCGCCTCACTGGATCAGACTCTTCACTCTAACATTATTTCCAGCTGATTCATATGCTCTGTTCTAAAACTCTGATACCAAAAGTCAAAGAGAGGTCTAACCCTCCCATATGGTTCCATCTAGCAGGATGGGTATTTGTTTTGCTAAGGGTTGATAGGGAATGTTAAACACACACACACACACACACACACACACACACACACACGGGTCCTTTCCTTCACACAGTGTCAGCAGCTTTTCCAAATGAACAAGCTGTTTCCATGACATCAAACCCTTAATTTGAAGCAGAGATACCAACCATCCAGGAGTGTGATAACACGACGTACCATTTCATATTTTTTTTTCATTTCATGTATATTTTATTTGCATTCTGGGTCTCAGATATCTCCTTCTTGAAAAAGAAATCCTTGTGAAACAAAACTAATATTTGCAGCAACACTAAGTGACAAATGCGCCACCCTTTCTTCTCTTGTATGGTACTCTGAATGATTCTGTGTTAAATCTCGTCACGGTTAATCCATCTGGTATAACAATATGAATGACTATGAAAATAATTATACTTTTATAAGTAGATGTTCACCCTGTCTAGTGAATGTTTACCTTCTCCTCACCACACTTCCAGGCCATTTTATTCTTAATATACTGTCAAATTCAATTTCCTCTTTGCTGTGAACATGCATTTTTCTCTCACTCGTGTGAACAAATAATGGAAAAATCCTCCCTTCTGTAGCATGTGCACTTAACAATACCCTGAAGTGATGGAGACAAATTCAGGAATGTGACTGTAAGAAGTTCATTTGCATTAACAGCAGCCTGGAAAGACAATGAGTCAAGTCCTAGCCTCCCCGCTAAAAACTTCCCTTAGGGGTGCCTGGGTGACTCAGTCAGTTGAGCAACCGGCTCCAGCTCAGGTCATGAACTCACAGTTCATGGGTTCGAGCCCTGCATCAGGCTCTGTGCTAACTGCTAGCTCAGAGCCTGGAGCCTGCTTCAGATTCTGTGACTCCCTGTCTCTCTGACCCTCCCCTGCTTTCACTGTCTCTGTCTCTCAAAAATAAATAAAAAACATTAAAAAATAAGTAAATAAACTACCCTTAAATGCTTATCTCCACACTTTTTCAAAATTAATTTACCTAATCAACAAATTTAAAGAGGAAACCACAGTGTTTGAGGCCAACAGTTTCAAAACAGCCAATCCGTTTCCTGCAGGGAATAGACCAAATTCCAATGTGCAGAAAGGAAGCGTGGGTAACGAGGGTGATTAAATAAGCACATACTCAGTACAGCGAGCAGCCACAGAACGACAGACTCAGATGCCAACCGGCTTCGCAAGGAGGGCTCAGGCAGGAGCTGTTAGGAATTCTTCACAGCATTTTCTAGTCCATGACACTCACTAGGCTCTCGCCCACCTGCTCACACACCAAGTAAGATGCGAGAAAAAGAGAGCGTTGCTTGAGTGCATGATCCCCAAATGCTTTAGGCAACTAGATGTCTGCATCTGAGGGATTCAGCCATTCAATCCCAGGACTACAGGGTATGAATCACTGCTGTAAATCACCTTTGATTTCTAAATATACAAAGAGAGTTTGGGGAAAAAAACAAGGTGACATTCTCTCCACAACCTTCAAGAACTGGCTGTGTGACAAGAGCCAGCGCCAGGGGAACCTAGCCATAGGAAGGAAAAACAGCTCAGAAAATCCCTCGGAGACAGACGGAGGGGATAACAGGCGATGAGAGAAAGGAGCCTGGAGCTTAAAGCTCACGCAGCTGCCTCGCCCGCATTGCGATTTCTCAAGGAGGCACATGGGCCGCATTTTCTAGGCGGTGTCACAGCCGCCTCCCACCCCACCTCTCCGGGAGGTTGTGGCCTGCGTGTGTTCTGCTCACTTCAGGACTGAGCACGGGGAGAGGCACCCAGCAAACATACAATGTGTATTTGTTGACCGAAGGAACAAATCAATCAAATTACTGATTAACTAATGAGACAAAAATTTCCCAGCAAAGTTTATCAAATACCATGTTTGGAGAATTATTGTAAAGCGATACCCTCTTCTTCTGGGAGACGTGGGGAAATATTTGTTTCCCTAGACAAAATAAAATCACATATTGAAATGTAAGAAAATTTTTAAATCTTGTTAAAGGAAATGACTGTTTTCTTCATAAAATATTATGTACATTATACGTTGAAACATATGCAAGAAATTCAGTCAGGATTGTTTTTGAGTTTGTCTCAATAATTTATCCTTCTTTTTTTTTGTTTATTTATTTATTTTGAGAGAGACAGAAACAACAGGGAAGGGGGGGAGGTAGAGACAGAGGATCCGAAGCAGGCTCCATGCTGAGGGCAGAGAGCCCTACGCGGGGCTCAAACTCAAGAACCGTGAGATCATGACCTGAGACAAAGTCAGATGCTTACCGCGACTGAGCCACCTAGATGCCCCAATAATTTATCCTTTGATAGCCCAGCTGAACAGAAAAGTTAGGCCAAAGTTTTATTGAAGTACCTACTCAGCACTTTGCCTCTCCATATTCCATAACAATGTTCTGCTTTTCCTGGTTCCTCAGATTCAAGCACACTATGGGGGCTGATGGTGGCGAGGAGTAAATTTCCTTGGATGGATGAAACAAGCAGGTTTCTGAACCAACAGGCAGTAGCAATTACCAAGCACATGAAACCGATACTGACTAGAATATACGAAAGAATGTGGGAACGAGGCCCGTTTTTAGTATAAGCACGCACAGTAGACATCTAAGAGGGAGGAAATGCTGGCAATGGAATAGGTCTCATTGTCTTGCAGATGCTCTACTATGTAAGAGACCTTGAGCTCTTACACCGGCCTGACTCCCGAGCCCTGCCCCAGACCCAGTCAGCACCCAGTACCAGGAAACGACCAGCCTAAGCAACTCCCAGCCCACCCAGCACATGCAGGACGGACAGGTCATGGCTAGGGGGGAGGTGGATGCCTACTGCTCCTTCCAGCACTAAAGCCCTATTGGATCCCAGACTGTGCCAGCCACAACTGCCTTTAGGCACCAACACAGACTATATTAAAGTGAAGCGGCTCTCCGTTCCCTCCCTAAGGCCTTCCCACAGCCGGGAAGTTTCTGAACCCATGTGGGTTCTGCATTTGTCTTCTCTGCTGTTCTCCCTCCCCGTGGGAGCTCAGCCGTGGGCGCTATCAGAGCTCCTGTCTTAGGCTCTTCTGTCCACTGCAGATCAGATAAAGAGGTCACCTCCACTCCGGACCACAGGGACGACTGTCCTAACTGTTGCCGGGGTCACACTGCTGCAGCAGAGAGCAGCCAGCGCCTTGACACGATAGCTTCTTGCTTTCCCGTTCCCCACACGGCCAGCACCTGTGGCTGGCTCTGTCCCCAGGGCTTTCTCTCAGGGTGTGTTGAGAGGCAGGAGGGAAGCGCCTAGGAGTTTCCCCAGGAGCAATTTTCAGCCAGTAATGACTAAATTGGTGGATTAAAACCCCCAGCTTCCTTGCCCCTTGGGTGGGATAACTCTGAGACATGTTTTTTTTTTTATTATCTCTCAAAGGCCCCAGTAGGTTTGAGCTTCCATTAGTCACAGCGGTGACCAGCTCTATGGTGTACCCTTTATTGCCATTTGTTGCCAAATAGGCTTTTGCATTTTGTAACAAGCAAAGAAACAACCGCTTCGGTTCTGTGTGCTCTTACAATATCTCTGGAAGGGAAGTGGGGCAGGTACAGCAGAGCCGCCTGCACCAACCCAGGCCTTACCACTGTCCTGGCCTCCTGGCCCACTGCTGACTGCCAGCCCCTGCGGCTCTCCACCTGTGAGCTTCCCCTGCCCCCCTCCCCCAGCCCACACTGCAAACAGCAGGGGACCTATGCTCCCAGGACCAGGCGCTCACCCAGCGACTGGAGGAGATGGCTGAGAAGCACCTACCCTACTACTGTCTCCCAGTGCTTGCAGGGGAATTACCCAGGAGGTGAACTTGCTTGATATACATGCCCCGCCCTGCCCCTCCTCACTTCTCTACCCTCCTGCCAGTGCCTCCTGGGATCACCTTCCCAACTGAGGTCTTGTCCTGGAATCCTGGCCTCAGAGTCTGCTTCCAGGGCAAGGTAGGCCAAGATAGGGAAAAGACACAATTCCAAATGTCGCCAACTCTCCATGGCAAACAAACAGCCAGAGGATATAAACTCTTAAGTCCCTAAATTCTGTTTCCGAAAGTTTCCTAAAAGGTGAAGGGAAAATAAAGCACTTGGGGCCCAAAGGCCTCAGCCTTCTTGACCAAAAAGTCAAATCTAAAGGAATGTTTCTGAGCCCCATACCAGGTTACCAAACAGTCCCATTGGCCCTGATCCTTCAGCACTTTGGCTCGCATCCGCTCCACAGAATCGGATGGGCCTCCTCAAGGAACCCTGCCTGGTCAATCTTCTAAAAACTGCAAGTAGTGCTCAACACACGCTTAGAAAATATGAAATCACTGTATCCATTTGTTCACCTTTCAAATAGAACTTTAATAAGGTAACCATAATACCTTTTTTCGTATTATAAAAGGGGCTTGTTGTTGATAATCTGAAAAACAATGAACAGTGAAAAGAGAAAATAAAAGTTCCATCACCAAAGAAACCCATCATTAAATTTTGATGTATTTTCTTCTACTCCTATGTGTGTGTGTGTGTGTGTATTGCAAAATTAGGATCATTCTATAGGATAACATTTTAAGTATATATAGTGACAGCTCTCATTTGCCATTATCATTAGAGCTGGACAGTCATGAATCATATCAACTTGCCAAATAATACACAACAAAACACACATCATTTTAGTTTTCTTTTTTAATCTCCTCCCTTTCTTCCACTTTGATGAAACCATCTTACATGAACGTTTTTAACCTAAGCAGACTGACTCCAATGTAACAGCCCATCTTTCTGCAAACTGTTACCAAACAGTGGACTGGTCCATCAGCTGATGAGAGCAGAGAGACAGAGGCCAAGCCGATGGGACTGATAACCACCTCCAGATAATCAAGGCTGATTGTGCACTTACTTTCCCACGAATGTCTAAAGCTGTGAACAGCAATTACCAAGTACATTAAGTGGAGAGAATTCTATCTTGCTTCTTTTGTTGTCTCTGATCATCTGTTGAGCTGTTAGAGACTTCTTTCTGAGAGTCATTTGTAATCAGTACATAGAAGGAAGAAGGCCCTCAACAACTGTGCCCCTGAATTTGGTAAAAGGCGGAAAAACATCCCCTCTGAAATAGCAGTTAATAAGAGTTAGCTTCTGAAGCACAGATGCCTCCCCAAGAGACAACTCCATCTGCAAAGGTAACTTCAAAATATTGGGTGCCAAAACTAGAGAACAATTTTCCAAATCTCATAAAGACGCTTTGGTTCTTCCCTAAAATGAAATCTAAAATACAACTACTGGCAGATAAACTATAGCCTTGCAAACTAACTTCTCTGAAGTGAGGAAACATATATGGGCAGAAAATTGTGATAATCGATGAGAAAGGGAGGGAGGAGCGGCAAGGTGATGAAAACTAACACTTACTGAACACTGTGTGTGTGTTTGGATCAGGGGCTTTCTGTCAGTTAAGCTTCAGACTACTCTATCAAATGCATTTTAGTCTTTCCACTCTATAGTTGCAGGAATTGAGGCCTCAGGGAGATGAGGTAATAAACAGGCAGTAGTTGGAAGAGTCGGCCATTCCAATCCAGGACTGCCTGATTCCAAAGGGTAACACGGTAAAATTTCTGTTTATTAGAAATATTTCCAGCAAGAGAATGCCCTGATTCTATTAATCTATCATGGTTATACAGACTGAAATACTTTGACAAACAGCTATAAAACTTGATGGAATATTCCCTAAGTCCATTCAATTCCTATTCCTTACCAAGAAAACACGTGAGGTCACTCCCTGACTAGGCACACTCATGTAAGTTACTGGGAGCCAGTGTTTTGCCAGAGATTGTTCTTAACATAGTTGACAAAATGGCACCCTCTGACTTGGACTAGGGTAGAAGGCACTGGATTTCTTACCCAGCAATCATTTACTCTACTGTGTCTGCCCTGGCTTTGAACTTTCCAACAGAACCTCTAACATCCTCCTTTACACGGCCATGTGCTTCACAAGACCAAACACAGGAATCCCACTCCTCTGCCCCGGGAGTGTTTTCAGAATGGACATGTAAGGCAATTCTGACCAATGAAATGAGATGGAAAGAATGCTATGAGGCTTATAAAAATAGTTTCTTCTTTCTTGATGAGATGCACAGTAAGTGGGGCTCCTTGAAGAAATTACTCATTTCAGGTCTAGGGCAGAAAATATAATTGATTGAAACCTTTTCAATACATACAAATCCAAGAGCTTGAAATCCTATTTTTAAAAAAGAAAGTCAAAACAAACACAACTGTCACCATTACACCAAAACGTTACTCTGAAATTTGGTAATTAAAAGTTAAGAGTCAACTATTGATCTTGCCTCTCTAGTACTTCCGGGTAACCTAATAGTAAATAGTCCTGGTTGACTTTCCTCTTTCCATAAGAGGAAACACTAGTAAAACAATTGATTCAGGTAACTATCTTTACTGGAAGCTAAAGCCATTAGATAAAAAGGTTAAGAGGAAACTGGACAGTTCTATCCAGTGCCAAAGTACCAACCGTCAAATTATTTACCATTTGCAAGGAAAATGCATTACAAAATGTTATTTTATCATAAAGCGATCAGGCTGAAATCCTCTTGTTTTAGCCTAAGAATGGGGCAACCCGGTATTACATGATTCTTCATATGATGCAATAAGTACATATCATCTATTAAGTATTTCCTCTAAAAATGTTTAATATGAATCTATACAACCCTTTTTTTTAGTTTCTTTCTTTCTTTTGAGAAAGAGCAGGGGAGGGAGGGAAAGAAACTTTCAAGCAGGCTCTGCACTATCAGCACAGAGCCCGACCTGGGGCTCAAACCCAGGGACCATGTGATCATGACCTGACCTGATATCCAGAGTTGAACGCTTAACTGACTGAGCCACCCAGGCACCCCTGAATCTATGTAACTCTTCAGATCTAACATTGAGTTTACAGAAAATATGGAGGACAGAAAAACACTTCAAAGAGACAATCAAACAAAATCTGAATTTAAGTCATTCTGCAGGACAATAGACCTGGGCCCTTCCACATTTCAATACTATAGGAAAAAAGAAGGGAGGTAAAGTTGCAGAATCATGACTAACAGAGATTTAAGAGGGGTGCCTGGGTGGCTCCGTTGGTTGAGCATCCAAATCTTGATTTCAGCTCCGGTGATAATCCTAGGGTCATGGGATTGAGCCCCATATCAAGTCCCATGGCGGGCGTGGGGAGCCTACTTAAGATTCTCCCTCTCCCTCTCCCTCTCTCTCCCTCTCTCTCTCTCTTTCTCTCTCTCTCTATCCCCACTACTCACAGGCACATGCTCTTTCTCTCTCAAATTAAAAAAAAAGATTTAAGATATATAACAATAAGATATAAAGAATGACCCCTGACTGGATTTTGGTTTGAACAAACCAGCTGTAAAAGACTTTTTGGGGAAAAGTGTGAAATTTGCAAATGGGATATTAGATGCCCTTAAGGAATAACTATTAAATTTTAGGTATGATAATAATATGGTGATTAGTTAGGGAAACATCCTTGTTTTTCAGAGATGCATTACAAAGAAATTTCATGATATTAATAATTTTAAATTATTCATCAAAAAATAGATGAAGCAGATACATCAAAATATTAACAATGGTTGCATCTATGTGATGGATGGCAAGAATCTTAATTTTATTCTTTCTACTTTCATGAGCAATTGAAGTTTACAGAGTCCAAAACCACGGGATGAAGTCTCTCTTCTCCTGGGTATTACCGTGTCTGCATGTGACCCTGGAGATGGAGGCGGTCATGCTGACACCATCAGGAGAGCGAGCCAAAGGGAAGAGCTAGCAGCTGCAGCGGCAAAAGCAGGAAGATGGAAAAGTTGGGTCGTGATGACATTGCCGAGCCAGTGAATCATTCAACCCTGAGCACCTACTGAGCTTCTTAAAATGTGAGATAATTCATTTTTCTTATTATTTATGCCGTTTTGAGTTGCCAAATTCAAATGTCCAGGAATATCTCCAGTAAAAGAGTTCTTGAAAATCTACTTCCAGGGCGCCTGGGTGGTTCAGTCGGTTTAGCGTCTGACTTCGGCTCAGGTCATGATCTCACGGTTGGTGGGTTTAAGCCCCGCGTCGGGCTCTGTGCTGACAGCTCAAAGCCTGGAGCCTGCTTCGGATTCTGTGTCTCCCTCTCCCTCTCTACCCCTCCCCTGCTCATGCTCTGTCTCGTCTATTTCTCAATGATAAATAAATGTTAAAAAAAATTTTTTAAAGAAAAAAAATCTATTTCCAAACGCCATTACTTCCCACTTCTTTAAATGCTCATCTGTGGACACTTGCCTGACCTGCTCCCTCACTTCCTTCAGGTCTCTGCTCAGATGCCGCTTTCTTACAGAGCCTGAGCTGGAGCACGCTGTCTAAAGTGGCAATCTGCCCTTGTTCAGTGTGAGCTGAAACACCGGAGCTCCTCAGCAAATTGAAGACCAGCCGGAGAGTCCGCCCATGGGCAGAGAGGGAGGCAAATCACGAGAGACTTTTGAATGCTAAGCACAAACAGGACTGAAGAGGGAGGGGGGAAAGGGAAGGGGGAAGATGGTCATAGAGAGGGGCACTTGTGGAGAGGGGGCACTTGTGGGGAAGAGCATTGGGTGTTATATGGAAACCAACTTGGTAATAAACTATATAAAAAGTAAATAAAACACCCAGGAAAAAGGAGTATCTTCCTTTACATCTTCATAACTTTTACCCATTTCTTTTTAACACATTCTATTTTATCATGTTTCATGGGATATTTGTGGACACACTTATGTCCCCCACTAAATTCCATGTATCATTTTACTGGCGCCAGTTTGTACCAACTTGACAACCAAATGTGCCTCCCTAGTTTTTTCACTGACGTCATGTCGGTAGCTTGAAATGGACCCTAGTGGGCATATTTACGTAATGGAAATCAGCAAATGCTACAACTCAGGACTTTGCCCCTGACAAACATCAAGATAGTAAAATTAAAGCCAACAATCTTTTAAAAAATACATTAGAAAACAATAAAAATAAAAAATAAAAGCACACTAGGTAAAAATGAATGAATCATTCTAATTAAAGGACAGAGGTTGTCAGACTACAAGTTTTTTTAAATAAAAAAGCAAGATCCAACTATCTGGTATTTAAAAGAAACACCTTCAAATATAAAGACACAAATAGTTTAAGAGTCAAGGGATAGAAAAAGACATACTACACAAACACTAAGCTATATTAAAATCAAACTGGATTTCAAAACAAGGAATTTTGCTAAAGATAAAAAGGTCCATTTCACATTGATAAAGAAGACATTTATCAAAAAGATACCATTTTAAATAGGTACACACCTAATAACAGAGATTTAAAATGTATGAAGCAAAAACTAGCCAAAAGGAGAAATACACAACTCCACAATCACAGCTACCATTTTAGTACCTCCCTCCTTCCCTCTCTCCCTGCCCCCTGCTCCTCCCTCCTCTCTCCATCTCTCTTTCTTTCTCTCCCCACCTTGGTAATAGAATGAAGAAAAAAATAAGTAAAGCCACAGAAGGCTTGAACAATACTTTAACCAGTTTGATCTAATTAACACCTACAGAACACTGCACCCAACAAATGTACAAAAATAATTCTTTTTAAGTGCACAGATAACATTCACCAAGATACATTGAGCTATAAAGCAAGTCTGAATACATTTCAGAAGACAGAAATCAATTTATTTTCTGACCACAAGAGAATTAATTTAAAAATCAATAACGAGGGGTGCCTGGGTGGTTCAGTCACTTGGGCTTCCAACTTCAGCTCAGGTCATGATCTCACCAGCCATGAGTTCAAGCCCCACATCGGGCTCTGTGCTGATAGCTCAGAGCCTAAAGCCAGCATCAGATTCTGTGTCTCCCTGTCTCTGTGCTCCTCCCCCACTCATGCTTTGTCTCTCTCTCTCAAAAATAAATAAAAACATTAAAAAAATTTTTTAATCAATAACAAAATACTAGAGAATGCAAATATTTGGAAATTAAGCCATATTTTCTAAAGAAGCAATGGATCAAAGAAGACATCACAAAAAAAAAAAGAAAATATTTTGGACTATATAATGAAAATATACCATATCAAAATTGTAGAGTTTTGTTTTCTTTTGAGAGACAGAGTGTGCGTGAGCCGGCGGGAAGGGGCAGAAGGGGAGAGAGAGACAGGGAGAGAGGCAGAGGGAGGGAGAGGATGGGAGGGAGGGAGGGTGGGAGGGAGAGAGAGAGAGAGAGAGAGAGAGAGAGAGAGAGAGAGAGAATATCTCAGGCAGACTCCTCACTCTGCACAGAGTCTGAGGCAGGGCTCCATCCCACCACCCTGGGATCATAACCTGAGCCAAAATCAAGAGTCAGATGCTCAAATGACTGAGCCACCCAGGTGCCCCAAAATTTGTAGGTTTTATCTAAAGTGGTATTAGAGGGAAACTTATAATTTTAAAATGCTTATATTAGGGTGGGGAAAAGCTTCCACCTTAAAAAGCTAGAATTTAAAAGTGGCAAACTAAATCCAATTTAACTTGAGGACAGAAGCTAATAAAAATACAAAAGGAAATCAATGAAATTTTTTAAAAAACCAGAAAAACAGAAGCTAAAAACTGGCTCTCTAAATGATTAGCAAAATTGATAAACTTCTAGCTGGGCTGATGAAGAAAAAAAGAGAAAATATAAATTACCAATATCAGGAACAAAAGTCAGAATATCACCACAAAGGCTACAGGTGTTATAAGGATAATAAGGAAATATTTGAACAACTTAATACCAATAAAATTCACAACCCAGATGAACAAAATTCTTTGAAAAACATAATGATCAAACATAGTTTATAAATAAACCTCAATAGCTTTATGTCTTTTAAAGAAATTATAAACTTTCCTACGAAGAAAACTGAATGCTAGTTTGGCATTATCCGTAAATCCTATCAAACATTTAAGAAAGAATTATGGCAATCATATATAAAATCTTTCAGAAAACCTAAAAGGAAGAAACATTCCAAGTTTACTTATAAGGGCCAGAATAACCCTGACACCAAAACCTGCGCACAGGGTATATTTGACCGTATTTGCTTCAGGCCATTGCTTGTCTATAAATGTTAAACGGAGATGGATAAAACCAATGCAGGCTCCACAGAGACAATGTAATTTTTCCAGCTCCAGCTAGCAATGTTTTAAAAGTAATTACAAAGCTGTTGGTCATGACATTTGGCTTTAAATGAAAACACTGCCATCGGGAGCAAGAGTGACACCACAGTATGGCTTTCCCATAATTTAGTCATTAGATTTTAAAGAAACCGTCTCTCCCAAACAACAGAACCACCAGAAAGCTTTATTCGTGCCAAAGGCTCAGAAAGTAGTACAAAAGTTAGTGAGCTTTTCTTATAATTTAAGAGAAATTATAGGGGCACCTGGGTGGCTCAGTTGGTTAGGCATCCCACTTGGGCTCCGGTGATGATCTCACATTCGTGGGTTTGAGCCCTGCGTCGGGCTCTGTGCTGACAGCTCAGAACCTGGAGCCTGCTTCCGATTCTGTGTCTCCCTCTCTCTTTGCCCCTCCCCGCTCATGCTCTGTCTCTCTCAGTCTCAAAAATAAATAAAAGTTTTTAAAAAAATTTTTAAAGAGAAATTACACTCAGGAAACTAAACTGACTTATTCAAAATGACTGTTCCATTCAAATGAAGCCAAAAGTTTAGCTTGGCATCGGAGTAAGTTACAGGCACTCGCCATGTATTTCTCCCGAGCGGCACAGGAGGAATTCCAATAGCAACATTTTCTTCCAAATAAATGACAAAGCTTGGCCCTTACCAATGACTCCATTTCAACCAGGAGCTGCTACTCCGTAAGCAATCAGAAACAACTCACAGGTGCATACCGCAGTCCTATGACAGCCAACTCGTATTTTGACAATATACCAAAAAATGAATCCACAAAGGCATTCTCTGCACTGACAAGAGGTCCATACTGGAGGAACAAATAGCACATTCCTCACCGAACTGTTTGTGGTTGACCAATATTTTAGAAAATAACGAAATGTGATTCTGATTACTCTTCCTTGCATAAGTTTTAAGCATAATCATGTAAAAGGCCTACAGGGAGACAGCGAGGTGTTTGTCAAAGATGCAAAAAGGGTTTTGTGTACTTGTGTGTGTGTTTGTTCATTTCAGCAGAGCCACTTCCCTTTGAGGCTCGGAATTTTTTTTTACTTCAAACACAAAGGATGACCTCCGGGCCTTGGCACAGGAAGTTGTCTGGAGTCCCTTTGCCAAAATGCTTTTACAAGAAGTACCTTAGAAACGATTAGGTTAAAAGTAAAAGAACCAATCCCCAATTCCACAACTAGGAATTTGTGGCAAAGAACTTTTTGGAGATGCACACAAAGATTTATATATAAGAATATTTACTGCAATGTTAGTTAAAATAGAAATTAATTAATAATAGATAGCCTAGATGATTAAAATTAGAAAAATAACTCAGTTAACTATGATGGGGAAAATGCAGCCATTAAAAAGCATGTTTCATAAGAATATAGATATATCCTTTTTAATGGTTGCATATATACATTGAGGATATATAGTCTGTTTTTTAATAGGTGCATATATTGGTTACATACTGTCCCCCTAAACGTCATGTCTCTCTAGATCTTGTACATGTGACTTTATTTGGGAGTATGATCTCTTCAGATATAATTAGTCTAAGGATAGGCAAAACAGGTTTTTTTTTATGTCTTTATTTTGAGAGAGAGAGAGAGAGACAGAGGGTTAGCAGGGGAGGGGCAGAGAGAGAGGGAGACACAGCATCTGAAGCAGACTCCAGGCTTTGAGCTGTCAGCACAGAGCCTGACGCGGGGCTCAACCCACAAACTGTGAGATCATGACCTGAGCCAAAGTCGGATGCTTAACCGACTGAGCTACCCAGGTGTCCCACCAAAATAGTTTTTAAAAAGAACCAAATTGGAGGAGTCACACTACCTGATTAACTAACTTACTATTAATAATCCACACAGTGTGCTACTAGCAAAAGGATAAGGACATAGATCAAAGGAACAGAACAGAAACCAGAAACAGACCCACATATACACAAAAATCTGCAACAAAAGTGCAAACGCAATTCATTAGAGAAAAAATAGTGTATTCAACAAAGGTTTCTGGCACATTTGGACATCCACATGTAAGGAAGGAGAAGAAGGAGAAAAAGGAGGAGAGGGAGGAGAAGGAGGAGGAAGAGGAGGAGAGGGAAGGAAAAACTCAAGATAGCAAGAAAGAATTTTAGTTCGTACATCACATCATATTGAAAAATTAGCTCACGATGGATTATAAAACTAAATGTAAAACCTAAAACTATAAATATTCTAAAAGAAAATATAGGAGAAAATCTTTGTGGCCTTGAGTTAGGCAAAGAGTTCTTATATATAATACCAAAATCAGGATATTTGAAAGAAAAATAATCAACAAATTGCACTTCATCAAAATTAAAAACTTGTGCTCTTCCAAAAACACTAAAGTAATGAACCAACAGACCACAGAATGGGAGAAAATATATCTGATATAGAACTTGGCTCCAGGGGCGCCTGAGTGGCTCAGTTGGATGCTTAAGGATCTGACTTCAGCTCAGGTCATGATCTCACAGTTGGTGGGTTCGAGCCCCACGTCAGGCTCTGTGCTAACAGCTCAGAGCCTGGAGCCTGCCTCAGATTCTGTGTCTCCTTCTCTCTTAGACCCTCCCCACTCATGCTCTATCTCATTCTGACTCTCAAAAAATAAATAAATGTAAAAAACTTAAAAAAAAAGAACTTGTCTCCAGAATATATAAAGAACTGTCAAAACTCATCAAAAAACAACCCAATAAAAAAATGGGCAAATGATCTGAAAACACTTTACAAAAAAGATATATGAAGAGTGAATACACATGAAAAAAATGCTCAACATCAGTAGTCATTAGGAAAATGCAAATGAAAATCACAATGAGATAATATTACAAAGGTTAAAATGAAGAAAACGAACTCTACCAAGTGCTGGCAAGGGTGTAAAGTAACCAGAACTCTCGTCCATTCCTTCTAGGAACACAAAATGGCACAGCCACTAGAGATCACACAGTATGTACCCTTCTGAGGCCTTCTTTCACTTCACCTAATGCATCTGAGATTCATTCATGTTGTGCCTGCATCCGTGACTAGTTGGTTTTTATTGCTGAGTAGTATTCCATTTTATGGATGTACCAGTTTGTTTACCCATTCCCCTACTGAAGGACATTTGAACTGTTTTCAGTTTGGGGCAATTATGAATACTACTGCTATAAACATTCACATACAAGTTTTATGTTAACATAAGTTTTGATTCTCCAGGGTAAACAGTTAAGAGTGCGATTGCTGAGTCATATGGTAAGTGTATATTTAACTTTAGAAGAAACTGCCAAACTGTTTTCCATAATGGCTGTGCCAAAATGGCAAAACTACAGGGACAGAAAACAGACCAGTAGTTGCCAGAGGCTGGGGTGGAGGGAAGAGCTGGCTACGAACGGCCAAAAGGGGAATTCGGTGGGTGATGTAACTATTCTATAGCTTGTGGCCGTTGTTACACGACTGTGTGTGTTTGTCAACTCATACAGCATTATACACTCAAAAGAGGGAGTTTCATTTATGTAAATTATATCTCAATAAACCTGAATTAAAATCATTCATTTAGAAGGAATGCATAGAATTCTTAGGACATCCTATGCCATATTTAAAACAAAGATCTGAGATAGCAGATGGCTTCCCACTGCCTTCAGGATAAAAATCTAACTCTCTTAGTGGGACGTGATTTCTCAGTGGGCTTTTAACATTACCCAGCCATTGCTTACTTCTAGGAGGTGGGCATTAGCTCCATTAGAGTCTCATCTCAATAATTACTATGCAGATTTGAGTATTTCCATTGTTTTTGGAGGTTGTTTTTAGCTCTTCCCCCTCAGTTCCATTTCCTTTTGAAGTCATGGTCTTCCTGCTTTAATACCCAAACGCTACCAAACCTTCTCACCCAGCCCGGGCTTACAGCTCAGGGACAGAACTTCCGCAGGGTTCCAGAACCTCCCCACGCAAGCATCCAAGAGAAGGGGCCGCACATTCCCAGCCTGGCTTCAGAGGACTGAACTGGACACAAAAACAGGTATATACATGGACACGCACGTGTTTCTGTAGCATTTTTCTGAAGCTCTTTACAGATGCCCTAACTCCTTTTATTCTCTCTGCTGATTCAAGTACAGCGTAGCTTGACATCCCCAATGCTACAGAATGCAATACATCTGATTAACAGCAGCAAAAGTAGGGGCAGCAGGGAGCCTGGATGCTGCCCTCTCAGGCTCTCATGGAGCAGGTTTTGCAAATTGGACCCACCAAATGTTAGTCACAGGACAGATGAAAGGAGCTAAACTATTTTATCCATGTTTGGACTCTGAATTCTAACAGAACTCTTAGAAGTTTGACTGTATCATTCCATTTCTGGGAAAGCAGGCCTTGATTTTAACAGAGGGGGAAAAATGTAGAATAGAAGAAACAAATAATTGGGCAGATTCTAAAGAAAATAATTTTAAATACTTGTTCAGAGTACTTCTTGCTGGCATTAAAAATAACAAAGATGGCTCAAAATGAAGTGAAGATAAGCCAACCACATACAACTTTAGCAAAGTAGTCCGTGAGAACCATTTCACATGCCTAGTGGGTCTCTCTCAATTATTTCTGACTTCAGAGTCACCTATGTTACATACTAAAAGGAGGCCTCTCCTTAAGTATGATTATCATGGCACATGATTCAAAAAATTCAAAATCTTCTCTCTCCTTTTAAAAATTTAAACTGACCTATCCCATAAGCAACTGAGTTTTGCTTTCTTAAAACTCTTTCTTTCCTTGAATGTCAGGACTTCACCTTCTCTTGGTTCCTTACCCACACTCATAAGCCGCTTCTCACTAACCTCTTGTGGTGATTTCTAGCTTAGGACACTTCCCTCTATTTCCCATCGTAATGGACGCCCTCCTATAATTAACAACATTAGACAAGAATGCCGCACATTAAAAAAGAAAGTATCGAGAAAGAAAAACAGTGTGGACAGCTCCCCTCTGCACTCAACCCCTCAAACATCCCATCTACTCCTCTGGTTTTAACTACTCCCTGATTTCCAGACATGTGTCTCCACTCCAGTAGACATGTGTCTCTACTCCTGAATTCCAGGGTTATCTAGTAGTCTACCTGTTGGGAGCGCCACACCTTAGAGAATGTAAAAGTAAACTCATCCTTCCCCTCCCCTTCCATTTTCCCAACACGTTCTCTTTTGCATATTCCATATCTTAGCCATATCTTAATTTCTCAGACATTAAGTCTTGCCAATTCTACCTCCTAATTATCTCTTGATTGTGCCTCTTTCTCTTATTCTCACTACTATAGCCTTAGTTCAGGCTGTTTTTAGCTTGTGTGGGCTCTTTCCATAGCAACTAGTTACTTTGCCTACCTCCAGGCTCATAAACACACAAGCCCCCTCTCCTGTTCAGGGTATCCCGTACATCCCTGCCAAAAAAGGTGTTTACAAAATCCAAATGTGATCATATCTCTTCCCTAGGTAAGATTCTTTAGAAACTTTCATTGCCTCTACAGGCAAAAACCTACAGGACAAAAACCAATTTCCTTAGCAGGAGGTGTAAGACTTTTTAAACTTGCTTCTATCTACTTGCACCTCTTTATCCCTCATTCAACCTTCAAAATCCTACTCCAATGTCCTCTACTCTATGAAGCTCTCCCAACCAACCCCTCCCCCCATAGTCAAGTTAGGTCCTTCTTCCTCTGTGTCACATACCTGATATACTTATCATTGTAAAATAAATGATAATTATATAGATACTACTCATCAAGGAGATGAGCTCTATGAAGAAACAGATTATTTATTGTTCCTATCTATACACTTAGCAATTGTTCTCAATTACCAGATGGTGAATGGGATGAATGATTAAGGTGGAGAAGAAATCAATTAGTGAGTCATCAATGGTTGTTTATTTTTCTAAACATTGTAAACTAGATTTCCTATTGTCTCAAATGAAAAAGTTCCTGCTGGCCATGATCATTTGAGCAATAGAAACTGCTATGTTGGCATCTACTGTGACAATAATTATAAAAGAAAAATAAAACCTTGTTACATATCTGGTGCTCTGAGCAATAACCTTGAAAACAGGCCATGAAATTTCCCCATTAACAAAAAAATCCCAATGATGAGGTCTCTGCCATAGTAATAAAATTCTAGTAAACACCGTGACCATTTATTTTGGAGAAGAATGAATTTGCAGCCTCAAGTGTTAGAGCCTAATGGAGAAGGACTCAATACAGTCAAGAAGAAAATCCCTGCCACATTTAAGAGGACAAAAAACTTTATCACCCAGAATATTCCAGGTCAAATTCAAGATGGATCATTCTTTGACAACTTAAAAGGTGCAAATGAAATATGGCGATGGGTACATATCACAAAAAATGAGATCTCCTACAGTCAGACCACAAGAAGGCTCTTTTTTTTTTTTTTTTTTTTTTTTTTAGTAAATACTCACATGCATATGCACAGGTATCAAATGAACTCAGATGAGAGAATAACAAGGCTAATTTGTTCAGGGGTGCCTGGGGGGCTCAGTCAGTTGAGCGTCCAACTTCAGCTCAGCTCATGATCTCACTCATGGGTTCAAGCCCTGCGTCAGGCTCTATGATGACAGCTCAGAGCCTGGAGCCTGCTTCAGATTCTGTGTCTCCCTCTCTCTCTGCCCCTCCCCTGCTCACACTGTATCTCTCTCTCTCCAAGTAAATAAACCTCAAAACAAAAATTTTTTAAATGTGTTTAGACAGAAGGTAAGTCATAAAGAGAAAATTACCACTATTGTTCTTCAGACTAAGTTTATCATTTCTGTTGTCTGTCATCATCAATTGCAATGAGGACAGAGCCCAGCAGGCTGGGAAATCCCTAACAAGCTAGGAAGCCCTTGCTCCACTGTATCTAACTTAGACTTTGACCCTTGTTGATACAAGAAACAAAAGAATTTGTCTGAATTATTTAAAATATCACTGAGATAATGGGAAATCTAAGCCAAAGTTCATGCACTGCCCCCAAAAGAGTGATAATATCATACAGTACTGACCTGTCCCTGAAACTGTAAAGCAATTAAATATTTGTCAAATTCCAGCCTTTTCTATCTGGCTCAAGTTCTGTTACTTTAGCTCCAGCTCCATTAATATATTTCCAAAATCAGCGGCGTATGTCCGGCTCCCAGTGTGTTGGTACACTTTGATTAGGTTCATCGGAGTAGGATGTATTTAGAAAGGAATTTTCTAAAAATGTGTGGGTAAGATACAAAGGACCCACAAGAAACAGGCTCCAGAAGAAGAATGCTAGAGGGGCAGTTACTATCCCTAGGCCCAAAGAGAGGAGGAGAGAAAGCAGTTTTCAGAACCCAGAAGGAAAGAGTCGTAAAACGGAAGTAGAAGTTCTCAGCCAGCCCAAGGTGACCTTGCAGCAAGGGGGCCAGGAGATACATATCTGACCTCTCTGACTTTCTGCTGGGCCCACCACAGGCTGGACCTTTGTGGAAGCCAGAGGACAAGGGAGAGGACATATCGGCCAGATCTCAGGGCAGAGAGCAGGGTAAAGAAAAGTCGCACAGCTCTGGAGCACAGATGAGAACTACACAACGCACCATGTTTTAAGAGGAAAGGATTTCTCGGTCACTGAGCGCTACTGAGTCACTGCTGCGTTCGACGCACAGTTAACTGTAAGAACGTGATGGGGATAGAGGTAAATCAGGTTGAAGATGAATGGAGGGAGAGGTGTGAAGGAAGAAGGAACTTCTCCTACAGGAAATGGAAACATATTTCTAACTGTGGCAAATCTCAGGCCATGACCATACGTACAAGTAAAACACCCACTCCAGGCTGTGGTCTGTGCAGCAGCAGTAGCAGCAGCAGCTGGGAGATTATTAGAAATGCAAAATATCAGGCTGTACCCCAGACCACTTACTCTGATTCTGCTTTTTTGTTGTTGTTGTTTATTTATTTTTAAGAGAGACAGAGACAGAATGCGAGTGGGTTAGGGCCAGAGAGAGAGGGACACACAGAACCGGAAGCAGGCTCCAGGCTCTGAGCTGTCAGCACAGAGCCCAACGCAGGGTTCGAACTCATAAACTGCGAGATCATGTCCTGAGCCGAAGTCAGATGCTCAACTGACTGAGCCACCCAGGCGCCTGACTCTGCTTTTTAACCAGATTCCAGGTGCCTGTGATGCACACGGAAGTTGAAGGAGCTAAAGATGGCCCTAGTTACTCAGGATAATAAGAGCAGTTTGGAGTAATTATAACTAGTGGCATTTAAAGGGAAAGGTTCATGGAAGAGGTACATTTGAGAAGGATATTAAAATAGCATTTTAATGAAAACATCGTTTATGATTTCATCATAAAAGTCAAAATGCAAATATAGTTCATCAGCAACTAAATATGTACTATTCAAGAAATAATATCGTCAAAAACTGATACTGAATATCATCCATTAACATAAAGTTCTTGCACAGTAAAATAAAGTTCTGGTGCTTTATACATTCTCTAAAGGTTTTTTAAAGAAAGGAAAAACCCAGGCTGATTTAAAAAACCCAGGCTGCTGTTTCAGTTTCGTGCTTTGGTGTCTTTCTCTTCTGAATACTACTTGCCGTTCTATTTCAGACCCAACTCTGGTACTTAATGGGTGTTCAGTAAATACTTTTTGATTGATTGAAGCCCAACTGATTTAAAATTGTGTTCTAAACTGTAATAATAGATCAGCATCCAAAACATCTAGAGATTTCTACTTAGAGAACAGCACCATCTAGTGTCTCCCCAGGAAGGGGCCACCTCCTATCAAGCCTGTGTTTACCTACAGTGTGAGAAAATTCTGGTAAAACTAACCCATCTGTGTCATGTCTTTGTATCTTACTACACTTATCACAAAGTCTTAGGATTATTTTAGTTTGCCTTTTCCAGGCATCAGTTCCATCTTTGAAACAGCGGGAGCAGTTTCACCTACTGCGGAAAGACAGCTTTCCCTCAACATCTGTGCAGCCCAGCCCACACCGTCTTACCTCAGTCCTTACCAAGTGACCAGATGCCACCCTGTGTGCCAAGTTCCAGAACCTGTATGCCCTGCCTAAGGGCTTTTTCAGACCACCAAAGTCCACCTTGCTGCTCACACAGCAGGCCAGACTTAGCATCAGCCCAACTCCCAGGGGTCCCGGACCAATGACTACGTCCCAGTTCCTCGCCCCTCAGCGGGGAGGTTCTGTTTCCTAGAGTTTTCTCATGAGACTAAGCACCAATCATTCAGAGTAATGGCTTTTCTGGCTGCCTTCTCTTCCCTGTCTCACTTTCCTAAACCCTACAACTGTTTTCCTCGACTCCAGAAAAAAACTACTTGAGTCTTTCCCTTGAGGTCTGCTTCTGGGAAAATCAGAATAAGACATTCTTAAAAAACACTTTACTGAGGTCTGATTTACACACAAAAAGTCCATATTTTATATAGAGTGTGGAGATAAATACACACTCACAAGACCATCACCACAGCCAAGGCCATAGACACATCCATCACCTTCCAAAGTTTCCTCCCGCTGTTTTTATTATCGTTTTGTGGTAAGAACATTTAACATAGTTCCACCATTTCAGAAAAGCTTAAGGATACGGCGCAGTGCTGTTAGCTGCAGGCGCTGTGCTGTGTACTAGGCCTCCAGACCCTGCTTGTCTTGCATAACAGAGCCCGACAGCTCTGCATTTCCCTCTCACCTCAACCCCTGCAACTACTCTGCTTGTAGGACTGTGACTATTTTAGATTTCACAAATAAGGAGGACCATACAGTGTTTATATTCTTCAGCCTTTAAAAAAATAAGGAAATTCTCACTCACATGTGGAATCTAAAATACAAAACAAGTGAATAAGCAAATGAAAAGCAGAGAATAATGTAAATACAGAGAACTGAGAGTTGCCAAAAGGGAGAGGGGTGAAGGATGGGCAAAATGAGTGAAGAGAAGTGGGGGGGCTTCCGGTTATGGACTGAATAAGCCACAGGAACAAAAGGCACAGGGAATATAGTCAAAGATATTGTAATAGCGTTTTATGGTGACAGATGGCAACTACCCTTGTGGTGAGCGCAGCATGCTGTAGAGGGTAGTGGAACTGCTATGTTGTGCGCCTGAAACTAACATAACATTGTCAACTACACACACACACACACACACACACACACACACACACACAATTTTCAGGAGGAAATTCTGCCACTCGTGACAGCATGGACAGACCTGGAGGATGTTACGCTAAGTGAGACAAGCCAACACGGGAAGACGTCTTATTGCATCATATCCCAGCCAACCCCACTGCTTAGAAGACGGGTCGAAAAGAGCACCGGGCCTGGTTCTTCATTTGCCAATTCCCCAAACTAACCAGATCATCTCCTCATCACAGGAATCCTACGTGAGAGCAAAGGCTTTGTTTTATTCACTGCTGATCACCAACACCTACAACAGTGCCCTCAAAGACCAAGGGCTTAGTAAATATTTGCTGACTACAAGTTGAGGTTGTTGGATATAGATATAGCTCTGAGTTTAAAAGAAGAGAGTCACTGGGGTGCCTGGGTGGCTCAGTCGGTTAAGCATCGGACTCTTGATTTTGCCTCAGGTAATAGTCTCACATTCATGAGATGGAGCCCCATGCCGGGGCCTACACTGACAGCACAGAGCCTGCCTGGGATTCTCTCTCCCTCACTCTCTACCCCTCCCCCCACTCACTCACTCATGCGCGCGCACTCTCTCTCTCAAAATAAATAAAAATAAAAAAAATAATAATAAAATAAAATAAATAAATAAAAATATACTTCAAAAAAAAGAAGGTCACCTTACAGTAACCAAGATTATATATGAAAATATTAACTTCTTCTCTTTTAATTCTCAATATTTTCCCTTATGAAAACCTTTTGGGTAGAGCTCAGATCTGTAAGTCCACATCTGATGTGTTAAGCCACTCAGAGTACATGTGATGGAATAAAACTGCATGAGAGATATGAGAATCTGTCAGTACGTGAGTATTAAGGTAGTTATTTCCAGGGTTCATATTTAATTAAATTAACATTTAATTGATTCCATTATGAGAAAAATTTTAATTTATACCTAAAGCTACATTTTTAAAAAGTTCCCCTTTTCCCTACCAAAAAAAAAAATGCATAATTTTCAATTAACAACATCTTCAAACTAAACATACATTTGAGATTTGTTACTTTTGACCACATTCACACCATAGAGTGTTCTACCATATGAGATGTTATCTTAATCAAATGATATTATGGCACAAAAACAGACACACAGACCAAAGGAATAGAATAGAGAACCCAGAACTGGGCCCACAAATGTATGGCCAATTAATTTTTGACAAAGCAGGAAAGAGTATCCAATGGAAAAAACACGGCCTCTTTAACAGATGGTGCTGGGAGAACTGGCCAGCAACATGCAGAAGAATGAAACTAGACCACTCTCTTACACCATACACAAAAATAAACTCAAAATGGCTGAAGGACCTGAATGTGAGACAGGAAACCATCAAAACCCTCGAAGAGAAAGTAGGAAACAACCTCTTTGACCTCAACCACAGCAATTTCCTACTCGACACATCCCCAAAGGCAAGGGAAATGAAAGCAAAACTGAACTCTTGGGACCTCATCAAGATAAAAAGCTTCTGCACTGCAAAGGAAACAATCAAGAAAACTAATAGGCAACTGACAGAATGGGAAAAGATAGTTGCAAATGAAATATCAGATAAAGGGCTAGTATCCAAAATCTATAAGGAACTCACCAAACTCCACACCCAAAAAACAAATAACCCAGTGAAGAAATGGGCAGAAGACATGAACAGACACTTCTCCAAAGAGGACATCCAGATGGCCTACAGGCACATAAAACAATGCTCAACATCATTCATCATCAGGGAAACACAAATCAAAACCACACTGAGATACCACCTCACGCCAGTCA
>NC_043717.1:18341550-18360448 GCF_006229205.1 Suricata suricatta
GAGGGTGTCATGCTAAGTGAAATAAGTCAGGCAGAGAAGGACAGATACCACATGTTTGCACTCATAGGTCTAACAGGAGAACAGGAGAAACCTAATGAAGGACTAGGGGGAGGGGAAGGTGGAAAGAGAGTGGAGGAGAGAGAGGAATGCAAAGCCTGAGAGACTAGTGAATACTGAAAACGAACCGAACTGAGGGTTGAAGGGGGAGGAAGAGGGGGGAAAGAGGTGGTAGTAATGGAGGAGAGGACTTGTGGGGAAGAGCACTGGGTGTTGTATGGAAACCAACTTGACAATAAACTATTTTAAAAAAGAAAAAGAAAAAGAAAAAAAAGAAAAAAGAAAAAAATCACCGAATTGGCATTTTCAAAAAAAAAAAAAAGGATATTATAAGATTACTAGAGGAAAATGACTGAACTCTGAAGTTTAGACCAGAACAGGTTGCAAAGATAATATATCACGTCTCACTCAGGGCAGCTGGAAGGCATGCTAGACCCACGAACATTCATCAGGGACAGTGAGGCAAACTAGGATTAGACAGGGCCTAGGAGTGCTGGACCCCCAAAGTGTGGCCTACAGCTCAGTTGTCACAGCCCAAAGAAGCCTCTATCCCCATAAGCACTGATAACCAAGGGGTTCAATATAGTGGGCAGAGGCTGGCATATAGCATCCTCCTGCTCAAGAGAAGGTTGGTAAGCCTGGGTTTAAGCAAAACACAGGGCATATCTGTAACCAAAGATCAAAGAGAGATAGGCAGAGGTGGGCTTTAGGCCAGTTTTCAGTGCCCTAAGTGCAGTCCAAGGTGCAGGGCAAAGCTCAGCCCATGACAGGAGCTGGGATGGGAACCAGGAATGAGGGGGGTGCATTCGTACGGAAGACCGGGCTTAGATGATGCTCTGACCGTGGTCCCAAGAAGGTCTGAAACTGGGAACAAACACAGGTTAATTCCAAATGCCCTCTAATGGGGACATAGATCGGGTCTGGAGCTCATCCTTATGGTGACTGAGAGGACCTATGCCTACAGGTCAAAAGTCATCAGGGTCTACAGCTAGACAAAGCTGCAAGGGCATTAGGAAATCAGTAGAAAGCAGGAAACTGCCCTTCTCCAGCTATATTCCCCTAGACAAATCAGAGAAAATTCCATATTTCTATAAAATGAAGATTTAGCAAAAGGATTGGATGTGGGGGGAGGAGTTTAATTACTGTTATCTTCATCAGCTGGTTACGTTCCCTGAGGCTGAAGAAGCTGCCTAGCACATTGAGTTTCAGAGCTGTGCTCTACAATACAGAAGCATTTGTTATTCAGATCTACTGCCAAACCCCACGAATCAGAGTCAGGTTGCACCTAGAAAATATACATTAATTTGAGTGTTTACTTATTTGGATCTTTTTCCACATGATCTAAATGGGTCCCAAACATCCGAGGATCAAAACAGTCACAACAAAAGACCGTTCAACAACTATCCCTCAGTTTCATATGACGATATGATCAGATTCAAGGCCAGCCCTATGCAAAAACCATTTAGGTTTATTCACATTAAGGTCAGGACCCCAGCACAAATTAAATTCCCATTAAAAGTCGAACTGTGAAGAGAGGACCAATTTAAATATTGAACAAGGTGAGTCTCAAACCGCATCTCCCATCTTCAGCTCAGCTCACTGATGTGGTGAATGACCTAGAGACAGGACCATGGGGAATTCAAGTCAACCAGTCTGGAGCGAGGAGGGGACAGACTGGCTACCACAGAAATCACTGATCCAGGGGGGCTGAGCTCGTCAAGGCAGTGTTACCACGTACCCAGATGCAGTACACCCCTGAGGAAATCCCATGGTAGGCACTTCTAACTGTCCCCCTTCTCTCTCACGGTTAACAGTACCCCTGATTTTAAGCCAGAATCACAGCCTCCCCATGCTCCTCTGTAGCTAGGTACGAGGCCATGTGTCTATGTCCCTGGTCAAATGAAGATGGGGAAAAGTAAAGTTTACAGCTTTTGGGTTGTGTACTTAACAGCGATGATGTGGCCCTCTGCTGCCATTTTATACCTTCCATATTGGCTGGAATCCAGAAGTTAGGAGAATCATCTTGGACCATATTGCAAGAGGTCAAATTCTAAGAATGGCAGCACAGATAGAGGAAGGGGTCTGGGCCCTTGAGGACTTCTCAGTAGGATGCTACCATAACTGCTGAGATTTTAATTTGAGAAATAAATGAACTTCTATACTGTTTAAAGCACTGTTGATTTTAGTCTCTACTAAAGCAGAGATTATATACTATTACAGATAAATAGCAAATAATGTCTTACTAATAACATTTTAAGGACAGATGCGACTTATTTGTTTTGATATAAATTAGAGTAGGCATCCTGTTGTAACACTGCTCCCATTAATTTGCATTGCAAAATGCCTTACAAAGCAGGAGAAAAGGAGAGTAATAGTACATAGCAGGTTGTGAACTGTATCAAGTCCATCGCGCACCCACGGATGTGTCCAACGTGTGAGCGCCATCTGCTATGCATGCTGCGACTCGAAAGCTGCTACACCGAAACAGGAAGCTACGGAACCTGTGGCTATAGATTTAATACCCATGTGGGCTGTTCGTCATCATATGCAGACTGTAGTCCTCGCCTCAGTTATCAATCTGCCTAAGTCATATCCTAAGGCAAAACCTGCAAGAAAGCTGGACGCAAAATAATCCTCACCCATTGAAAAACTGCACAGGAAATTAGTCCCACTGATGGGAGGGAAGCTTAACAGCCAAAAGGGAATAACAGAAATATAATGAGCTAACCAATAAAAGCATGTGTTACTCATAAAATTGTCAGGAAATAAAAATAAATACATAAGAGCCTATGTTGCCCAGAGCAAGCCTCCTCCTACGCTGCAGTGTGTGTTAATTCCAAAGGAATAACCAGACAAGAAAGACGCGATGTGCTAAACTGCTCCTAACAGTGACAGTTTCAATAGTGAAAACTGGCTGCAACCTACGGGCCCGACGACAAAGAACTCACTAAATAAACTTGTTGTGTCTCTGACATGGGAAAACTCACAGCCAGTAAAACTGGATCGGAGGAGATTATTTCATTACTTGACATTAATTGACAGTACAGGTTTAAAAATATGGAAAGTGGGATCTTGATTCTGCTAAAAAAAAATACCATACTATATAAGGTATAACTTCCACATGTGTTTAAAACATTTAAAATGCTAAAACTCTAATATTATCTCTGAGAGGGGACGTTTGAGTGATTTTTATTTTTTTCATTAAGCTTTTGTTGGTTTTCCAGAGTCTTCAGTGGACATATATGTTAATTTTATAATCAATTAAACAGATAAATGTAATCTTAAGAGGAAAAGAAGGAGGGAGTAAGGGACAGGAAGAATAAATGGCAGCTCTCAGAGAGCACAGATCTGTCTGCATCTAGATTTCACCTCATAGTTCTCTGATCGTCACAAAACTAACAACTTCTCTAACTCTTAGTTTCTTCAGCTGTAAAAACAGAATTAAGACTTACCTGAAAAGGCAATTATGAGAGTTTAAAATAGGTATTTATTAAATGTGTTTCCCAAACTTCTGAAGAACGTTAATCTCTTAAATTGATCAAATAAAATATTTCCTTGGGAAAATCTGAATGTATATTTGGATATTAAAGATGCTAACAAGCTTCCCTTCCCTTTATTTATTTATTTTAATTTATTAATTTATTTTATATAGAGAGAGAGCATGAGCCAGGGAGAAGGGCAGGGGAAACCTGAGCTGACATCAAGAGTTGGATGCTATGGAGGCACCTGGGTGCCTCAGTCAGTTAAGAGGTCAACTTTGGCTCAGGCCACAATCTCATGGTTCATGGGTTCGAGCCCCTCATCAGGCTCTGTGCTCACAGCTCAAAGCCTGAGCCTACTTCAGATTCTGTGTGTCTCTCTCTCTCAGACCCTCTGCTGCTCATGCTCTGTTTCTGTCTCAATAATAAATAAGACATTAAAAAAATTTTTTTTAAGTTCGATGCTATGGGGCACTGAGGTGGCTCAGCAGTTAAGTGCCCAACTTCGGCTCAGGTCACGATCTCACAGTTTGTGAGTTCAAGCTCCACATCAGGCTCTGTGCTGACAGCTCAGAGCCTGGAGCCTGCTTCAGATACTGTGTCTCCCTCTCTCTCTGTCCCTTCCCCATTTGTGTTCTCTCTCTTTCTCGCTCAAAGATAAATAAACATAAAAATTTTTAAAAAGAAAGAGTTGGACGGTCATTGACCAAGCCACCCAGGAGCCTCCTCAAGCCTCCCATTAAACAAATGCCAGTTTAATTTCATTTAATCCAGCCTTCCCTGAATTTACCCCACTGTAGAATGGTGTTTTTTAGAGAATATCTGTGAACATACTTAATTCTGCCCAACACATCTCAGGAAATGCTGACAGGTTAATGGACACGGTCCAGTGCCCAGAACACACTGGGTCCTTAAGTAGCTTTTGTCCTTTTTCACCCATAAAGGACTGAGACTGCATTATTACAATGCCAGAAATGGTGAACTAGAATGGGGAGAAGACAGCTCCTCAGTAAGAACCTGGAAGAATAATGAACTTAAAAAGAGGAAAAGTCAGACTGGAAATAATACTGACAAATGATGCAATGCATTATTTCCCAACATAGGAATGAAGCAGCTGCCAGCTAAAAGGGAAAAAGGAAGATGATATTACACCCTATGAACATAAAATTGTGATTTCCATTACTGATACTAAATGTAATATGCAATTAAAGAGATGAAGTTTACATGGAAGTAAATGTTGATGAATCCTAACACATGCCAAGACCCTGACAGATAAAAGTGAACCAATTTCAATTTACAATTTCATAATGCATAAGCGTTAACCAGAGGCTCTTGCAACAAGAGATAGCAAGGTCCACCTGCAATATAATTCATCTTTTTATTTAGAAGTTCAATCATCAGACCCTACAGATATTCTTCAGAGGTCAACATGAAAACTTCCAGGAAGAAATTCTACCTCATAAAACCAACACTGTCATGGGCAGCACCATAAAAATTCAAAAAGCATTTTAAGTTTTCACTGTTGTTACCTTTTGCTTTAGTACAAATAATTAATGAATGAATGATTGGATAAGGTAAAAGGTGTTTTGCATATGATTCATAAGTGTCAGAGGGAGATGAATTAAATTCTCTCTCAAAACCCCTTATAATCCTGTATTCCTCATCTTTGTTATTTTCTTGACATCAGGAAAAAGTTATCATATGCCAACTGAACCATGAGAGAACAGCAGGAATAAAAAGATACCAGAATTAATGAATTAGCCCAATCTAATTATGGTCAGGAATCAGAAGAGATCATGTTAACTACTGTGGATATAGGCAGTCATAGTAATGGCCCGCAAAAATGTTCACATCCGAATCCCAAGGACCTGGAAAAATGTTATCTCACATGCAAAAGAAGCTTTATGAACGTGATTAGGTTAAGGACCCTGAAATGGGGAGATCATCCTGGATTATCTGAGTGACCCAAAGAATTCCCATGAACACTTAAAACCAGATGATTTAGTCCAGGTGAGGCAGAGAGAGGCACGACCATGGAAGTCATGAAGGAGTATGTTACAAAGCACCTAAGGAGACTTCCTGTTAAGCATGAGACACTGAGAGACCGCACGCGTGCATTTAACTCTGCCCCTCTGGTCCCTCAAGAAAGTCCACAAAGAAGAGTTAAGTACACATTTTCGGAAAACATAGCCCTTTAAGGACAAAGAGAACAGGAGAAGAGATACATGCAACAAGATTCTGGACACTGAAAAGAGTATTAGTAAGTGGTAAATTAATTAGCAGATATTAAGAAGCTGAAGCTGGAGGAACAAAGTTAAGAACCAACCTGGAATCCTCAATATGCTAATAAACTGAACAAACCCAGTGGTATCTCAGGGAGGGGGGGTGGTAAAGGTGGTGTGAAAACCTAAAGCGCTGGGTCACAGTCTGCTGGTCAGGTGGCAAGCCCCCCATTTGGGATAATTGTGGGCAAAACTCTTTGGAATAACCTCTGGCTGAAAATAAACACCAATGCATGAAATTTACAAAGAAAAACAACCTAAAAAGACTGAAGAGATGACAAGAAAATTAGATATTAAAAGACTAAAATCTAAAATATAGCTCAAAGAGATAAATACATTACAAAAACTGCATTTGATGTAAATGCATTTTCCCTTCCCCAGAAACCATAAACTTTTTTTTATAGGCTCATTATTAAAGGAAAACAGAAGTTAAAGCCCAGGTCCCACTCAACGTGGGTAATCAACTAGGAAACCCTCCCTACATTAAGCAGAGATTCCAAGGAGCGAGAACCACGAGGAAGAAGATAACGAGCCCCATCTCCATTCCAAGATGGCAAGGAGAGTTGCCGTGGTATTGAGCAAATGGTGCCTGATGGGAAAATCTCTGAAACTTTGTACTAAGAAGTAAGCCACCAACAGGTTCGCAGCCCAAATCCAAATCACCTGACTGGGCCAAAAAACTTCAGAGATGTTATTTCATCTCTGCAGTTCTCAGCCTTGGATGTTCACTGAAATCACCTGACTAGCTTTAAAAACTACTGATGCCCGGATTCCACTTCTCCAGATTCTCATTTAAATACTCTATAGTTCTACCCTATGACCCTACCCTATCACTACTGGATATTTAGCCACAGACTACAGAAACACTAAATCAAAAGGTTATATGTACCCCTGTTTATTGCAGCATTATTTAAAATAGACAAATTACGGAAGCAGCCTAGGTGTGCATCTATAGATGAATGTATAAAGAAGATTTGACATATGGATACAATGGAATATTATTCAGCCATAAAAAAGAAGGAAATCTGCCATTTACAACAACACGGATGGAACTTGAGGGCATATGCTAAGGGAAATAAGGCAGATACTGTATGATTTCCCTCGTATGTGGAATTTAAGAAACAAAACAAACAAAGAAAAAAGAGAAACAAATCACAAAACAGACTTTAAACTACAGAGAACAAACTAATGGTTACCAGAGGTGGGGGAGGGGGGCGGAAATGGATGAAACAGGTAATGGGGATCAAGAGTATAGTTACCGCCATGAGCACTGAGTAATGCACAGAATTGCTCAGTCACTATATTGTACATCTGAAACCACTATAACACTATATGGTAACTATACTGCAATTAAAATTAAAAATTTGATTAAAAAAACAATTGTTGAGGCACTATATTAAATACCTGAAACTAATATAACACTGGATGTTGACTATATTGGAATTAAGGTGAAAAACTTAATAAATTTTTTATTAAATAATAAGTAGTCAATAGTACAGCTTGGGCATTTTTTAAAGTTCCTCAGATGATTTTACAGGCAATCAAATTTGAGAGCCACTGTTAGTGATGGTAGGAATGGAGCATATGTGAGTGCAAGTTCTATTTGGAGGAAGAAATATCATTCCTAGGCTTCAATAGAAAGCCATACTTTGGGGTGCCTGGGTGGCTCATTGAGTTGAGTGTCCGACTTCAGCTCAGGTCGTGATCTCGTCGTGCGGTTCCCGAGGTTGAGCCCCGCGTCAGGCTCCCTGCTGTCAGGGCAAGCCTGCTTCAGATCCTCTGTCTTCCTCTCTCTCTGCCCCTCTCCCACTTATTCTCTCTTTCTCCTCTCTCTCTCCCTCTCTCTTTTTCTCTAAAAAATAAATAAACATCATTAACAAAAAGAAACCCTTGCCTTTTTCAAGAACAATGACCATAACACTGAAAAAAATAACAAAGCTCCATGAAAAAAGATAACATAATTAAGAGTAAGAGATGTAAAAACAAACTCTCAAAGATTGCAAATTAAGGAATGAATTATAAGATACAGAACTAAAACAACTCTTCTCACTATGCTTAAATAAAAGACAAGCTTGAAATTATCTTTACTGGAAATCATAATGAGTGTCCAAGGAGATTTGAAAATGTAGCCAAAGAACTACAATCCAAACTTTAAAACTCAGTGTATAAGTTTAACAGCAAATTACACATAGCAAAAGGGAATTAGGAAACTGATACACAGGTCAGCAGAAAATGTCCAGAATGCTGCAAAGAAATATAAAAATAAATAAAGTTAATAAAAGCATTTACGAGACTATATGGAGTATAGAGTGAAATGGTTTAATACATCTTTAAGTAGAGTTCCAGAAGAACAAAGAAAGTACAGAAGAAGAAAAAGGTTAGTGGATGCAAATTCATGAAAAACATACACAAATGCAAGAAGCTCAGTGAGTCTCAACCAGGATATCTATGTAAGGATTTTACCACAGACACATCATAGGGAAACTGTAAAACATCTAACACAAAGACAAGAGCTCAAAAGCAACCAGTGGAAAATAAGAACAGACTGCACCGCGCTCAGATGAATGAGACTGAAAGCGGACTCCTTCACAAGAGACACAATCAGCGGGCTGACCAGGAGGAACCACCAATTCTATTCTGATAATGCTCAAGAGCGACTATAAATTGAAAACATTTCAAGACAGACAAAAATTGACAGAATTTTCCTCCAAAAAAATCTCACTAAAGGAAATTCTAAAGAATGTATTTCAGGCAGGGAAAAAAAAAAAACATTCCAGAAGAAATAATTAAGAAGGAACAAAGAATACAAGAGCCAAGAAAAAATGGATATATGGGTAAATCTAAAAATATATTATGTGGGGGCCACCTGTGTGGCTCACTTGGTTAAGCATCTGACTCTAGATTTCGGATCAGGTCATGATCTTGCAGTTCATGAGTTCGAGCCCTGCATCAGGCTCTGTGCTGACTACGCGGAGCCTGCTTCGGATTCTTTCTCCCTCTCTCTCTGTCCCTGCCCTGTGAACTCTCTCTGCCTCTCTCAAAATAAACAAATAAACTATATATATATATATATAGTTTTTAAAACAAAATAGCAATGTTCTTTGAGATTAAAACATAGTTGAGATACAAAACAAGAATAACTTATAACTGAGGGAGAAAGTAATGAAATTAAAAGTGTTCTAAGACCCTTATGCTGTCCAGGAGAAAAATAAAGGAACCTATCAGTTTTAGATTTGATAAGTTAGGTAATAAGCATACTGTAATTCTAGGGACACTGCTAAAAGGAAAAAAGTGCATAACTTTCAAAACTAACAGAAAGAAAAGAGTTAGCATGATTTAAAAAGTACTCAATATGAAATAAGGCAATAAAAGAAATAAAAAGCACAAAATAGGATGATTAAGACCAAAACTTGTTATTAATTCTTTGAAATATAAATCAATCCAGTGCCCCACTTAAAAGACAAAGGTTCTTAGAAAAACATTTTAATCAAAGAACTACATTTTAATCAAAAGAAAATATCTAAAAACTAAGTATAGAAAAATGTTAAGGCAGAAAGATAGAGAAAACTATGGCAAGCAAATGGTCAAAAGCAAGCTGGAACAGCAGGGTGCCTGGCTGCCTCCGCTGGGAGAGCCTGTGACTCTTTTGGTTTTTTTAATTTTTTTAATGTTTATTTATTTTTGATAGAGAGAACAAGAGAGAACACGAGTAGGGGAGGAGCAGAGAGAGAGGGAGACACAGAATCCAAGGCAGGCTACTTAAAATTAAATAAGTAAATGAATAAATAAATGAGCAAGTCGCTATAGTACTACCTGAAAATGCACAAGTAAAAAGTATTCCCAGAGATAAGTTAATCACTTTATATAAATCAAAGGTATAGTTTACCAGGAAGATAAGTACACAATAAGATACAGCAAAAAAATAATTAAAGCAAAAATTAACAGAACAACAAGGCAAGATCCACAAAAGCCTATTTAAAATGGGAGATTTGAACAGACGCGTCAGTAACAGAACAAGTCGATTGTAAAAAATCGGAATGGATATGGAAGCAAAAACATGGATAACACAAAAGCTCCTTTATTTAGTATTTTATGAGAGCTCATCTTTGGTTTGTCCTTGCCAATGTCTGTGGTACTGTAGGGGTTTTTTACACATATATCTTTTGACTTGATTTTTGTCAGCTACTGATTTTAATGCCCATGTATCAGTTCCCAATTGTAAAGCAATGACAAACTTTAATTCTCTTTATTTCATAGCTGAGTGGCCTGCATTCTTCCCTTACAAACAGATAAAAACATTTTCAGTGTGCGAAGTTTAGAAATGCATCTAAATTTTGTCAAGTTTCAAGTAATGGCAGTGTGACTGCGAGTAAGGACACTCTCTTTTACCTCTTTGTCATTTTATAACGAAGGGTTCTCTCTAAATCACTAGTTTTTTGAGCTGCAGATTAAGACCCACTAGTGAACTCTAAAATTGATTTAACACATCAAAAGCATCATTTTTAAAGAAATAAGCCAGAATAGAAAAGGATTCAAGTACACATAAGAGTAAGAATTGTTTCTTGTGAAACTTGTTTCCATGTATGTAGCTATTTACAAATATATTATGCATATGTGTTTCCATATGTGCTATGTCTAGACACACATATATGAAACGTATTTGAGTATACAGAGTTACAACGTAAAATTCATTTTTTATTGTGGGTTGTGGCCAAAAAGTTGAAAGTCAATGGTGTAAATAATCTCTCAGGTTCCATGCACTTGTGAAGCCACAGAACAAAACATGCATGTAAGATCTCTACTTCCTATCCTAGAATATCCCGAGGTCCCTCCTCACACCTTGAGAGAGCAAGTGAATTAGTCAGCTTGGCCCTAAAGTGGGAAATCTCAAAAATCTCAAGACTGTAACAACAAACACGTATTTCCTGCTCATACGTATTGGCAGCACTGTGGTAGTATCGTAAACTCGACCTTCAGGGTGGCACAGCCACTCAAACGACACCAAGCAAGGACGTATAAACTTCTCATTTACAGGAGCCAGTATTGGGGAACAATAGTATAATCTATCAGGGCAATACATTCCTCTCCTTTTCCTTTCTAATCACTTTGTGTGACAAAGGAAATGAGAGTATTTCTTGCCGTCTATGTAGGAAAGAGGCCAAGGTCATGGCTTATAGGAGTTGTGGCCTGGTTAGTTTCCTCTGGGTTGTGGTGAAATACTTCCCAATTGATTGGAGCCATCATCCTGCATGCAAATGGATTAATACATTAAAGTATAACTAAACAGGGCAAATCCACTTAGGGACTGAAAAAATTACCTAGAGAACATACAAGGAAGACAACAACTGGCTAGAAATTTAAAAAAAAAGTTTAAAACCTAAAATGTTACCTAAAAATGGATTAACATAGCTCATTTTTCCTAATGGCACCAATAAATTTTTATAAACCAAGTACAAATAGTGCTAATAAAAATTAATGAGAAACTGGATTTTTTACAGTATATACTAAAAATACTCATTTTCTGTTCTCCCGTGGAAGTTTGCATAAGTAAATGTTATTGTCATTTTCTCAAGATCAAACTATTGGAGATTATGCATTCCAGTGTTTCTTCTTTAATTCAAAAATAGTTCAGAATCCAAGTCATGAAGAGAAGAAACAGCTAATAATAAATCTCGTGAATGCCTACAACTCTCTGAGAACCCTTAAAAAAGTGACAAATTAGGTATTCATAAGTGAACATCATTAAAAATTTTTCAACTAGTATGAATCATTCCAAACCAAATTATAGTAGAAATGCCATATCCATTTTAAATCCTAAACTATCTACTTAAATGGCCAATAATTTATTCTTTGAAAGAACATGAACAAGACTCCAATCAATTCACATGAGACAGTCCAAGCAAATATGAAACCACTGCCAAGTTCCAATTGTTCCATCCTAGTAACTTTATAAAAAAATAAAAAGAAGAAGAAGAATGAGTGGAAAACAAGACAGTTTTTTTTTATAACTTAGCTATTAATAAAATGCAGTGTGGGTGTGGATCTGGGTGTGGGTGGTTGTGTGCAAAACCGCATCAAAGAATGTATGAATGTGCTTGAGGAATAGTTCTGACAAACCAGAGTCACCTCTAGGCCACATGGTACCTCCTCTTTCTCTGAACACCTTTATGCAATACACAAACACACATCCGTGTCACTATAGCCCTGTACAACAACTATTCTTACAGCCTTGACTAACTTCTTATTTATCACAAGGAAACACAATCATTCCGCACCTACTTTATCCCCAAGTGAACCCTCCCCTCAGCTCACACAACCCGAGACGGAAGCCTGAGAAGAAACAAAGAGGCAATTCACCTTGCCTGGCCCAAGGAAGACTCTCATTAATTCTACCACATGTTGCTCTCATTTCACTGAGCTATAAAAGGAAGTGGGGTGTGGAGATAATCCCCCACACTCCAGGGTGGCCACACCGAAACTCTGGAGAGAACAGAAAACATAAGGTCACTGTTTCCAAGATGAATGAATTGGCTCTTGATGATGACGCCCAGAGCACAGAAGTTGCTTTAAGAAGCCCCCACTACTAGACTCATAAAGTAAAGAAGAAAAGGAACTTTCCAAAGGATAGTCGAGGTGAACAGTAAGAGTTAACTTAATTTGACCCTTTTGTTTGACATTTAATGAAAGAGATCCAAGGCATTCCAATGACTTGCCCAAGGTTATCTATCTAATGTTTTATAACAATTGAATTTGACCCTGTGCCTCATTATTCAGCATATGTTGTTCTTTCCAGCAAAACCCTGAAACCTGAGTTTCAGCAGTGAATTCTCAACAAAGGAGCACTGGACAATTACAGCCAGGATATTGCTGAATAGTATTTAATGATGGGGCAAAAACGAGCTCTCTTGAGAGATAGAAATAGTCTATATTTGATACAGATGTCGGTCACATGTGTATACATTTATACATTCAATGAACTTATGATCTGTACATTTCACCATAAACCACAAATTGTTTTCTTATTAAAATAAAAACACTTGGTGCAGGGGGCACCTGGGTGGCTCAGTTGGTTAAGCATCTGACTTCGGCTCAGGTCATGATGTCACAGTTCGTGGGTTCAAGCCCCACATTAGGCTCTGTGCTGACAGCTCAGAGCCTAGAGTCAGCTTCAGATTCTGTGTCTCCCTCTCTCTGCGCCTCCCCCACTTGCACTGTAGCTCTTTCTCAAAAATAAATAAACATTAAAAAGTTTTTTAAATAACACTTAGGATGTGTGGGTGGCTCAGTCAGTGAAGCACCAGATTCTTGATTTTGGTTCAGGTCAGGATCTCACAGTTCATGAGATTAAATCCCGCATCAGGCCCTGCGCTAAAAGTGTGGAGCCTACTTGGTACTTGGGATTCTCTCTGTCTCTCTCTCTCTCTCTCTCTCCCTCTCTCTGTCCCCCTCTCGCTTGAATGTGCTCTCTCAAAAAAAACCAAACAAATAAGACATTTAAAAAAGATAAAAAAACAACACTGAATAAAGATAATTTAGGAAATGCCAAAATTTATTTCATACCAAAATCTGCACAATGTGTCATTAAACTTCTGTCATGTTACCCCAGGTCCAACAGGCAAGGATTAAGATACTAAATTTGATTCTGGAAGAGCAGACTTGGGGGGAAGCAGGGCGAGGAAGGCTGCAGAGGACTGTGTAATGCATGTGATGCATTAACTCACATGATGGCTGCTGCACAAGGAACCATGAAGAGCACAGCGGGCCACTCAGCAGATGTGTTCACTCGGCACACAGGACTTCTCCAGAAGCGTTGCCAGGAGGATTTGCATTTCAGAGCACTCCAGAGGAGAAGGAAAGGAGGAAAATCTAACCGACCAGCTCCTTCCTATGGCCCCTTCCCTCTCGCCATTTGCCGCACTGCCCAGCCAGCCTGAATGGCGCTGGGGCGCTTGCTCCGCAGGCCAGATGGCACAGCCCACAGAGCAGTGTTTCTTCTCGGGCCGAATGCTGAGGGGCGACTCAGGGCAGATGGGACGCTAACCAAATCGAGAAAAAGAAGGAAATAGTCAAAGAAGCCTGAGATGGCACATAAGGTTTATAACCCAATACAGATGAACAAGGAGCCTGTAGAATGATAGGCACTTTATCATCCTGTTTTTAGAAAGAAATAAGACTAGGAGAATATAGACCGAAACATTAACAGTAATCATCTCTGGGTTGGTAAAGTTAATGCCGATTGTTTTTCTACCTTGTTCTCTGCATTTGCTGAATCTCCTACCCCAAAAATCAAATACTCAAGCCTCGACATTCCTTTCTCCCCCCCCCTTCCTAGCTTCAACCCTTCGTGCCATAATGATGCTTCTAGGCCGACAAAGGATGGCTACTTGGGATTTGGTTACTAAACTCAACACGTAAAGAACATACTTCATACAGTAAAAATCACATGAAAATCTTCAGTTACTCATAACAAGTAGTTTATTGTCCATAACAAATGGATACATTGTGTACTAGCCATAAGCAGATTCTTAGATCCCCTACAATTTGAAAACTTCTGAGCTTCACTGAAGGAAGTAACAAAATCAAAGTCTGCGTGCAGGTGCCTGGGCTGTCAAACCACACTCAGCGGCCCATGGGGTTCCCTTCCTTCCTCCCATCAGGGTTCCAGTTAAGTGTCACCTCCTGATATACAGGATGGCTTGCACGAGGAGGAGGATGAGAAACAGAAAGAGCATTCTGCAGTTTGCTGGAAGATTCTAGAGAAAAGATGATGAAAAGATCAAGCCACGGGCATCAAGAAGAACAGATTTCTAAAATATTGACACTACTGTCCAGTTCAAAAATGTTAATTAAATCCATTAAAAGTGATGATGATTTAATGTTTGAAAATGCCACTTGCTTAATATTTATATATATATATTAAAATAAAAACATTAACAATGAAAAAATGGAACCTTCACGGATGCCTCTTCGCTAGTAGCCATATCTGAAAGAGCAACTCCAATTGACCTCTACCCTTTTAATTTGACTTATTTTGCTTAGAGCACTTATAACAGCCTGATGGCTCAGTAAATACCTTCTTGCTAATCTGTTTGTTGAATGACTCTCCCCTAGAATGTAAGTTCCACGAGGGCAGAGACTTCATGTGTTCTGTTCACTGCTGCGTCCTCAGTGAGCTTAGAAGAAGGGGGGCACAGGTGCACAAAAAACACTGTTTAAAGAAAAGTAACCATTAAATCCCTAAAGTATTTTAATACTGAGCCCCTAGAATCTTAATACCTGCTCTCAGCTGTGTTTGCTGTTTGTTGTTTTAAGAAAGCTACTCCGCTGTTCTCTTCTCTTTTTCTTCAGACATACGTGTGACCAAAATCGGGGCATTAACTGCCCAGTTGAGGGCTAAAGAGGACTAGGGCCATACTTCCATACCTGCAGCTCCTTAACAAAGCATTTCACAAATTGTGCATTTTCCGTGTCTCCTTTCTAAGTCACCGAGTGTTTGTCCCCGTGCAGTTTCTTATTCTGAGTTAACAATGGTTCTGAGCGGCATACCTTCAATATTCCATCTGAATCCTGATTTACGCCAGTGTGCATCTCTGGAATGAGAAATTCACTTTTACTTATACATGACTATAGAACACAGTCTGTCCAGCCAATTCACCAGTACCTTTCAAATATCATGTTGTGATTTTCTGTAACATGCTATAGTCTGTCTTACAAACACATTTTAAAATATGTAAAGTCAGGGCACCTGGGTCGCTCAGTCGGTTAAGCATCCAACTTGGGCTCAGATCATGATCTTGCGGTTTGTGAGTTCAAGCCCCACATTGGGCTCTGTGCTGACAGCTAGCTCAGAGCCTGGAGCCTGCTTCGGATTCTGTCTCCACCTCCCTCTGCTTTCTCTCAAATATAAATAAACATTTAAAAAATTTTTAATATATAATATATAAAGTTACTTAATGAGTTTGACCCAACCAGTTTCTATATTTTGCTTTTAAAAATATTTTTAGGGGCGCCTGGCTTAGCTCAAGCAGCTAAGTGTCTGATTTTGGCTCAGGTCACAATCTCGCAGTCTGTGGGTTCGAGCCCCATATCAGGTTCTGTGCTGGCAGCTCAGAGCCTGGAGCCTGCTTCAGATTCTGTGTCTCCCTCTCTCTCTGCCCCTCCCCCACTGGTGCTCTGTCTCTGTCTCAAAACTAAACCAAAAAATATTGTAATACTTTTAATGTGCTCTTTTTTTTTCTCCATAATATTTTATTGTCAAATTGTTTTCCATACAACGCCCAGTGCTCTTCCCCTTAAGTGCCCTCCAGTAAAAAATGTTTATTTATTTTGAGAAAGAGAGAGAGACTGAGTGCAAGCAAGGCAAGGGCAAAGAGAGAGAGAGGAAGGGAGAAAATCTCAAGTAGGCGTCTGCACAGAGCCTGATGCAGGGCTCAATACCAGGAACCATGAGATCAGGTCCAGAGCAGAAATCCACTTAGTCACTTAACCAACTGAGCCACCTAGGCACCCCTTTAATGTGCTCTTTTAAAACTATAAATAAATAGGAGCATCTGGTTGGCTTAATCAGTTAAGCATCCAACTTCAGCTCAGGTCATGATCTCACAAACTGTGGGTTTGAGCCCCACATCCAGCTCTGTGCTGACAGCTCAGAGCCTGGAGCCTGCTTCAGATTCTGTGTCTCCCTCTCTCTCTGCCCTTCCCCAGCTTGTTCTCTCTCTCTCTCTCTCTTTCACTCTCTCTCAAAACATAAACATTAAATTTTTTTAAAACTATGAATAAAGAATATTTCTGGCACAGATAAAACCTTATTAGCCAAAGCAGTAGCAAACCAAACTTCACTTTCGTAAGAGTGGTTGGCTCTGAACTTATTCAGAAGTATTTGGGTGATGGGCCCAAACTCATTCAGGAATTGTTTCCAGTTGCGGAAGAACATGCGCCATCCATTGTGTTTATTGATGAAATTGATGCCATTGGAACAAAAAGATACGACTCAAATTCCGGTGGTGAAAGAGAAATTCAGCGAACAATGTTGGAACTGTTGAACCAGTTGGATGGATTTGATTCAAGGGGTGACGTGAAAGTTATCACAGCCACAAACCGGATAGAAACTTTGGATCCAGCACTTATCAGACCAGGCCGCATGGACAGGAAAATTGAGTTCCCCCTGCCCGATGAAAAGACTAAGAAGCGCATCTTTCAGATCCACACAAGCAGGTTGATGCTGGCCGATGACGTGACCCTGGAAGACTTGATCATGGCTACAGATGACCTCTCCGGGGCCGACATCAAGGCCATCTGTACAGAAGCCCGTCTGATGGCCTTGAGAGAGCGCAGAATGAAAGTAACAAACGAAGACTTCAAAAAATCTAAAGAAAGTGTTCTTTATAAAAAACAAGAAGGCACCCGAGGGGCTCTACCTGTAGTGACCACATTTGCCTTCAAGGAGACCATCGGGAAGCTGCCCAAGGAACCATGTTCTGGTTGATCTTTCTTAGCAAACCACTCCCCCCTCCCCATCCCCCCACCCTTGCCCCTCTTTGAGTGATGTGTAGGGCGCCCCCCAGGCTGCCCTCATGTTGGCCTTGTGCAGTGCCCTCCGCCCAATAAAGCCACCTCCTCCTCCTCCTTAAAAAAAAAAAAAAAAAAAGAATATTTCTGGGAAAATGGAAGGCAAATGAACATTTTCATTTTCTATACTTATACTTATTCTCATTCTAAAACTGATTTCGGATGACTCATAGTAATAAATAAACTCTAACAGGTGAAAAATACATAAGAACTCGAGGACAAGGGAACATAAAAGAATAATGATAAGATAGAGTGAGAAAAGTATCCTTTATATCTAGAAGGTAGGGAGGAAGAACAGACTATAAATAATTATACTTTATTGTTTTTCTCCTGTCATTGTAACCATGTAAAATTTCCATACCATTAGGAGAGCAAAGTATTCAATTCTTCCTGTAAAATATTCAATTAAAGAAAAATTAGAAAATACCTACTTCATGTTTGAAACAGGACAGAAATTATTCCTAGTTAAGTTTGGTATCAGATTCTACTGACCAAAGTAGGATTCAGTCTTCAAAGTAGAGTTTTTGTACTCTAGCGGGTATGTGTGACAACCTATCACCCCATTTAGAATGGAAACTATCAGGACTTTTTATATTTAATTTTATATCATACATTTAAATTTATATCTGAGGTTCTATGATGTTTATCTTACATATTTGGAATACTTGTTTTAAGTCTAATTTCAAAGGACAAATACATTTTTTTAAAAATCGGGATCAGAATATATACACACACATGTGTATACATATACATATGTATATATGGGCACATATATATAACATGTATGGTTTGGTATAATCTTTTTTACTGAGCCTTCTACTGTAAGCATTTTCCAATGCATTAAATATTACTTGAAAAAATTTTTTTAATTTTTTAAAATTTTTTTTATTTTGAGAGAGAGAAAATGAGCAGGGGAGGAATAGAGAGAGAGGAAGACACAAAATCCAAAACAGGCTCCAGGCTCTGAGCTGTCAGCACAAAGCCCGATGCGAGGCTCGAACTCACGGACTGTGAGGTCATGACCTGAGCTAAAGTCAGCTGCTTAACCAACTGAGCCACCCAGGCGCCCTGAAAATTTTTAATTAAATACATTGTATGGATGAAGTATAAATTCTATTCAGCTGTTATCGCTAGTTGTTGGATTTGTTTCCAAGATCTACTATTTTATTTTATTTTTTTAAGTAGTTTATTAACAAATTAGTTTCCATACAACATCCAGTGCTCTTCCCCACAAGTGCCCTCCTCTATCACCACCACCTCTTCCCCCCCCTCCCCCTCCCCCTTCAACCCTCAGTTCGTGTTCAGTATTCAATAGTCTCTCAAGTTTTGCGTCCCTCTCTTTCCCCAACTCTCTTTCCCTCTTCCCCTCCCCCTGGTCCTCCATTAGGTTTCTCCTGTTTTCCTGTTAGACCTATGAGTGCGAACATATGGTATCTATCCTTCTCTGCCTGACTTATTTCGCTTAGCATGACTCCCTCAAGGTCCATCCACTTTCCTACAAATGGCCAGATT
>NC_043717.1:18360548-18376409 GCF_006229205.1 Suricata suricatta
CCCCCTGGTCCTCCATTAGGTTTCTCCTGTTTTCCTGTTAGACCTATGAGTGCGAACATATGGTATCTATCCTTCTCTGCCTGACTTATTTCGCTTAGCATGACTCCCTCAAGGTCCATCCACTTTCCTACAAATGGCCAGATTTCATTCTTTCTCATTGCCATGTAATACTCCATTGTATATATATACCACATCTTCTTGATCCATTCATCAGTTGATGGACATTTAGGCTCTTTCCATGTTTTGGCTATTGTTGACAGTGCTGCTATGAACATTGGGGTACATGTGCTCCTATGCATCAGCACTTCTGTATCCCTTGGGTAAATCCCTAGCAGGGCTATTGCTGGATCATAGGGGAGTTCTATGGGTAGTTTTTTGAGGAACCTCCACACTGTTTTCCAGAGCGGCTGCCCCAGTTTACATTCCCACCAACAGTGGAGGAGGGTGCCCGTCTCTCCACACCCTCGCCATCATCTATTGTCTCCTGATTTGTTCATTTTAGCCACTCTGACTGGCGTGAGGTGGTATCTCAGTGTGGTTTTGATTTGTGTTTCCCTGATGATGAGTGATGGTGAGCATCGTTTCATGTGCCTGTAGGCCAAGATCTACTATTTTAAATAAAGTTGTGAGGACAACCCTGAACACAAAGATTTTGTTTCTTTAGAGACGTAATTACTGCATCAAAAGGTATGAATGTTTTTAAGGTTTTATGATATGGGTACAGCATGATTTTCACAAATGTGAACATTTTTAATGGAAAAAGTACTTAACTGATCATTATCTTGCCCTCTTCCCGTTACATTTTAACACCTAAGGCAATCACTTTCGATGTATTATTATGACTTAAAAAAACAAAACTATTTTTCTGACCCTGTATTTGTCTCTTCAAATTAACGTCATGATAAAAGATGTCCTCTTAGAAAAATAAGCCTATTTATGCTAGGCCTTTGTCATGCTGGGTAGAAGTGAAAAACAAGGAACACGTAAGCTTTCAATCCTGCAGGCGTTTATGCCGAGAGCTGCAACTAGTCCCTTCCTCCAAAAACACTGGGCTAACAAGTCCCGGGGAGATAACAAGACTCATCCACGATCATGTCATATGTAGTCATCATACTGCAACCTTTACCCTTGAATAAGATAACTGGAAATAGCATAAAACTTGAAAACTGTTACTATTCTTTAACCTCTCACATTGTGTTGAGGTGTGGTCCAGATCATTATCCAAGTAACAGATGTTATGGGCAGCAAATGCGGAGACATTTAAAATAGGAAGTTTTAATAATAATTTAATAACAATTATAAAAATGAGAAAATCCCAAAGACTAAGACTATTCTGAGATCAATTTAGTTTGAAAGGATCAAGTGTTGATTTGAAATGTAATTTGGTTTGCTTTTTTGTATTATGTGAAAGAGAGTCTAAGATAAATCTTCTTTTATACAGAAATACACAGAAACTGAGAAATTAAAGAGGATAGGTATAATTGTATTGATTTTTAAGTTAAAAAATACAACCAAAATAAACTCATGCTTATATGGTCCATTAATCTATGACAAAGGAGGCAAGAATGGAACATGGGGGAAAACAGTCTCTTCAATAAATGGTGCTGGGAAAACTGGACGGCCGACAGGGAAGACAATGAACAGGACCACTTTTTAACACCATACAGAAACATGAACTTCAAATGGATTAACGAGTAAATGTGAGACCTAAAACCATAAAATCTTAGAAGAGAACATAGGTAGTAATTTCTCTGCCATTGCCTGCAACAACTTTTTTTCTAGATATGTTTCCTAAAGGAAACAAAAGCAAAAATAAACTATTGGGACTACATCAATATAAAAAGCTTCTGCAGAACAAAAGAAACCATCAACAAAACAAAAAGACAACCTACAGAATGGGAGAAGATATTTGCAAATGATATATTCAAAAAAGGGTTAATATCCAAAATATATAGAGAAAATTTATACAACTCAACACCAAAAAAAACCACACAATCTGATTAAAAAATGGGCAAAGGACTTGAAAGACATTTTTCAAAGAAGACGTACAGATGGTCAACAGACACAGGAAAAGATGCTCAACATCATTAATGATCACGGAAATGCAAATCAAAAGCACAGTAAGATATCACCTTACCTTACACCTGTCAAAATGGTTAAAATCAAAAAGACAAAAAATAGTGTGTTGGAGAGGATACGGAGAAAAGGAACCCTGTGCACTCTGGGTGGGAATGTAAATTGGTACAGTCACTGTGAAAAACAGTATGAAAGTTCCTCAAAAAATTAAAAAATACAAGTACCATATGATCCAGTAATTCCACTATTGGGTATTTATCCCCCCAAAATGAGAAATATGTACATTCCTATATTTACTACAGCATCATTATATATATCCATATATATATACACATACATATATATACATATATATATATATGTGATATAGAAGCAACCCAGTATCCACTGTAAAAAAAATGGATACAGAAGTTGTGGTTTGTGTGTGTGTGTGTGCATACACACATACATACAGTTTAATAATAGCCATACATACATATACATACAATGGAATAATAGCCATCAAAAAAAATGAAATCTTGCTATTTGCAACAATATGGATGGACCTAGAGGGTACTGTGCTAAGTGAAATAAATCAGACAGAGAAAGATAAATACCATATGATTTCACTCATATGTGGAATTTATGAAACAAAACAAACAAGCAAGGGAAAGAGAGAGAGAGAAGCCCCAAAATAGACTCCTCACTATTGAGAACAAACTGCTGGTTACCAGAGGGGAGGTGGGTTCGAGCACAGGTAAAATAGGAGGTAAGGATCCAGGAGGGCACTGTGACAAGCACTGGGTGATGCACGGAAATGTTCATTCACTATATTGTACACCTGAAACTAATAAAACATTGTATGTTAGCCATACTGGAATGGAATATAAAATACACTGAAGAGATGTACCAACCAATTCCAAAGTCTAGATCTTATTTGCACCCTGATTCAAACAAACTACAATATTTGTGTGTGTGTGTGTGTGTGTGTGTGTGTGTGTGTGTGTGTTTATAACCATCAGGAAAATGTGATCTCTAACTAAATATCTGATCCTAATAAGTTACTGTTAGCTTTTATCTGCAATAAATGATACATTTTAAAAGGTAAGCATATTCATCTTTAAAGTTACATTCTGAAACATTAAACGATGAAATATGATGGCTGGAATTGACTTCACAGTAAGTATCTGGTGAGTGGGTAGGGATTCAGGGAGAACAGAACTGGACATGAGCTCAGCACAGCTGAAGCTGAGCGGCAGGTCCAGGCGAGCACATCATACTGTGTCTCTACTTTTGTGTATGACGGAAATTTTCCGTTATAGAAGTAAGGAAAAATACAATGGAAGAATTATAAGGTATACAATTCTTCTTGAATTTCACATATATATCCTATAGGAAAAGAGAATAGCCTCATCATCCATTCATCTATTCATCCATTCAGCAAATATCTGAGAACCCAATGTACAAGAAGGCGGGAGGAAGAGGAATCAAATACACCCCCACAAAGAGCTTACAGACCATTCATATTCACTATGTATTTTTCTTTGAATATAATGGACCAACTGTTTGTAAAGAATAAGGAATTTTTCTTTCCATAGGAATCATAATAATACCATGGAATGCTTTCCCTCTTCCCCCTTTCCTCCCTGAGATTTAGCACAGAGGATAGTAAAGGCATAAAAGATCTGCTTTAAATTTCAGTCGCTGGGACCAGGGCTCAATGGCCTGAAATGGCCAAAGTCCACAACGTCAGCCTCACAGCGGTAGCCAGTAAAAAGCTCCAGCTATAGGATTGGTTTAGGAACACTAGTTGGAGAGGAGGAAGAGGGATCTTCTGGTTAACATTACCAGGAAACCCATCCTTTCACTCCAAATAAATCGATTTCCCGAAAGAAAATCATTTTCCTATCCTACTGAGAATAAAGGAAGAAATACAAGAGCTACTGTCCTGAACACAGTGCTCAGCCAAAAGCATGGATGTGAGAAAGATGAAAACTGACAGCTCATGTGTAGAGAAAAAAGAGCCGAGGACAAAGAAAGGAAGAAGGCAAAAGGCGATGCTCTCAAAGATGAGAGCCACTTTCACCATAAGAAAGCAAACAACGTGGGCAATATGGTTTGGACAAAACAGAAGAAAGCAATTAAAAGAAAAACGAGCCATATGTTTTCACTCATAAGTGTAACAGCAGAAACTTAACAGAGGACCATGAGGAGGGGAAGGGGGAAAAATAGTTGGGAAGATGGAAGAATGTAAACCATGAGAGACTCTTGAATATTGAGAACAAACTGAGGGCTGATGGGGGTGGGGGTAGGGAGGTGATGGGCATGGAGGAGGGCACTTGTGGGGATGAGCACTGGGAGTTACATGGAAACCAACTTGACAATAAACTATAAAAGAAAAATAAATAAATAAAATATAGTTGGATACATGCTGAAGGCAAGTGTAGAGATGATTACAAGTAAATAGATGATACAGAAATGTTTTAAAGCTTATTGAATGGATTATTCTGATTGGTGTTTATAATTCTAAAAAAGAAAATTTTTTGCAATTATGGAGCAAAGAAGATTGGCAATTCTCTTTAACAAAATGATGAGTGTTCCAATTTTCAAAAGTATTGATTTTGAGAATGCACATTCAAGAAGAAACTGAATAATAAATAAGTCAATATTTTCAAGCTGGATGACGGTTTCAAGTGATGAATAGTTACTTGCACTTAAAAACATTGCTTCTTTGGAGCATATTTATCTTTATAAAAGTATTTTCAAAACCAGGAAAATCTAGAATAATATTTTCAGCTTACCATGTTTAAATTCTTACCAAGATTTCTAATATACTTGTTTTTCACTATACTTTTTTCTTAATTCTGTAAATCATTTGCAAAATTATTTAAAAATAATAAAAATTAAAATGGTAACTGCAACACAAAAAAAACTTTTTTAAATAAAATAAAAGATAAATGGAGTAACATCCCACTCAGATCTTGGGAAAGACTGAAATATAAAGCAAACTCTCAGGGGGCCTGGGTGGCTCACGGGGTTTAAGTGTCTGACTGTTTTGTCTCAAGTGATAATCTCATGATTTGTGGGCTCAAGCCCTGTGACGGGCTGTGCACTGACAGCGTGGAGGCTGCTTGGGTTTTGCTCTCCCTCTCTGCCCCTCCCCTGCTCACTCGCTCTGTCTCTCAAAAAGAAAACATTAAAAAAGAAAATAAAGGGGCGCCTGGGTGGCTCAGTCGGTTGAGCATCCGGCTTCAGCTCAGGTCATGATCTCACAGTTTGTGGGTTCGAGCCCCACGTCAGGCTCTGTGCTGACAGCCAGCTCAGAGCCTGGACGCTGCTCCTGATTCTGTGTGTCCCTCTCTCTCTCTGCCCCTCTGCTGCTCATGATCTGACTCTCTCTGTCTCTCAAAAATAAATAAAAATGTTAAAAAAAATTTTTTAAAGAAAATAAACTCTCAATCGAACACATTTGCATATTGTAGATTCCAAGATCATTTAAAGGAATTTTTAATGTTTTTATTCTTTTAGTTTTTGAGAAAGAGACAGAGCATGAGCAGGGGAGAAGGAGAGAAAGCAAAGGAGACACAGAATCTGAAGCAGGCTCCAGAAAGAAGGAAGGAGAATCCCAAGCTGACTCTGTGCTGTTAGCACAAAGCCTGATGTAGGGCTTGAACCCACGAGCCACAAGATCATGACCTGTGCTAAAGGCAGATGCTCAGCTCAACCGACTAAGCCACCCAGGCACCCTCCAAGATCATTTTAGGCCAGGTTAATATGTTTAATTAAAATGCCAGTAAAAAATTAAGATGCTTAGTGAATGTTTAACTTGAAAACTTAGTAATCTAAATTTTCATTATCTGAGTTGTACACTGTACTAACATTTTCCCAAATAATACCTTTTGTTACAGTAAGTAAGCACCCAGCAAGCTACTGGTTGGATAAATGATGAGTGATGATAATGACCCTACAGTTGCTAATACACATTCAGCTAGAGTCTTCCAATTCTAATACACATTCAGCTAGAGTCTTCCAATTCTTGGTTATGTACCTACATCCTTTCCTACTAAATAAATAGAGGAAGAGGTTAAACCAGACTTCCTGAGTGAGTAAACCTATGTAAGCTGAGAATTTAATTAAGATTCAGCAACACGATGAAATATCATGCAATCTTAAAAATAATTATAATGACAGTTGGAAAATGGTCATACATTTGTTACAGAATGCTAAGTTCCAATAGCAGAATATAAAGTATGAGTATATTTGTACACAAAAAAAACTACAGCTATTGGGGTGCCTAGGTGGCTCAGTCAGTTGAGCTTCCGACTTCAGCTCAGGTCATGATCTCATGGTTCACAGGTTCGAGCCCTGCATCAGGCTTTGTGTTGACAGCACAGAGTCGGTTTGGGATTCTCCCTGCTTCTTTCTCTGCCCTTCCCCTACTGGCATGCTTGCGCGCGCTCTCTCTCTCTCTTTCTCCCCCTCTCTCTCTCTCAAAAATAAGACATTTTAAAAAACATTAAAAACATTAAAACATTAAAAATGTTTAATTAAATTTTAATTTAATTTAAAATTTAAATTAAATTAAAATTAAAAAAATTTATGGGGTGCCTGGGTGGCTCAGTTGGTTAAACCTCTGACTTCGGCTCAGGTCAGATCTCACAGTTGTGGGCTCTGTGCTGACCGCTAGCTCAGAGCCTGGAGCCTACTTCTAGTTCTGTCTCTCCTTCTCTCTCTTTGCTCCTCCCCCTCTCATGCTCTGTCTCTGTATCAAAAATAAATAAAACATTAAAAAAATTAAAAAAAAATTTAAACTACAACTATTTAATGATATACCATCCATATGTAATGTAATATGCAAAAATAAAAAGAGAAGTCAAGATGATAGAAGTGATAATGATTTCATTTTTGTAAAGTTTACATTTGTTATTATTAAAAGAGCAGAAAAAGGCAAAGAATAACTGGAAAGGTTTCAGATTTATGAATAACAGGAATATGCCAATTTTTAAGAAGCTCAAAGAGTAAATAAAGCCTCCTCCATGGGAGCAACACTGGAAGCATATCTGCTCAGAGCTCTGCCTCACCCCAGCCCTGCTTGCTAAGTGGAGGTCAGGTTCTCACTTAGTCTCCAATGCAAAATAAGGAACCACACCTTGTTTCTAACACCCTGAGGGCTAATATCTATTCCTAGATTCAGATGGTCTAAAAGTGAGAATGAGTATCACAGTCAGGTATAGAATCTCCTTCCCTGGTGGTAACCAGGAAACAGGCTCACACTCTTAGTGTCTTTAAAATAAATACCAATCTGGGGCACGTTGGTGGCTCAGTCAATTAAGCATCCAACTTTGGCTCAGGTCATGATCTTGCAGTTCGTGGATTCAAGCCCCGCATCAGGCTGTACTGACAACTCAGAGCCCGGAGACTGCTTCAGATTCTATATCTCCCCCCCACCCTGCTTGTGCTCTGTCTCTCTCTGTTGGAAGGAAGGAAGGAAGGAAGGAAGGCAGGCAGGCAGGCAGGCAGGCCGGCCAATCTGCGCATCACTCTAATAACATCTAGATAGATCAGTGATGTCCAGTAGAAATATAATGTTGGCCACAAATAGTAATTTTAACTTTTCAACTAGCTACATTTTGAAAAGTAAAAAGAAACAGGTGAAATTAATTTTTATTTATTTTTTAATGTAATTTACTGTCAAGTTGGCTAACATACAGTGTGTACAGTGTGATCTTGGCTTTGGGGGTAGATTCCTGTAATTCTCTGCTTCCATACAACACCCAGGGCTCATCCCAACAAGTGCCCTCCTCAACGCCCATCATCCACTTTGCCCTCTCCCCTGTGCCCCCCATCAGCCCTCAGTCTGTTCTCTGTATTTAAGAGTCTCTTCTGGTTTGCCTCCCTCCCTCTCTGTAACTATTTTTCCCCTTCCCCTCCCCCATGGCATTCTGTTAAGTTTCTCAAGTTCCACATATGAGTGAAACATACGGTGTCTGTCTTTTTCTGACTGACGTATTTCACTCAGTATAATACCCTCCATTTCCATCCACGTTGCTGCAAATGACAGGATACCATTCTTTCTCATTGCCAAGTAGTATTCCATCATGTATATAAACCACATATTCTTTATCCATTCATCAGTTGAAATTAATTTTAATAATATATTTTATCAAACCAACTACAGTAAAACCTTGGATTGCAAGTAACTTGTTCTGCAACTGTTCCACAAGACGAGCAAACATTTCTAATAAATTTAAACTTGATAAACAAGCAATGTCTTGCAATACTAGTACATGCTGCCAAATGTGACATGATCACAACTGACCCGGTGGTCCTTCTCTGCCTCTCTCTCCCTCTCTTGCTGGGGGACTATGGGTGATCATCTACCATGCTCAGATGCTCAGTCTCAGGCTGCGGTGTCTGGCAGAAATCAGTGCTTTTCAGAACACTGGAAGGTGCCCACAACTGGTACCAGTGTATTGTTTTGTCACTTCAAAGCACCCATGGACGGTCCTTTGCTTTTCCATACAAGAGTAAGGTTAGGAATGCTTTGCTTCCTTCTAGGTCAGGCCGCCTGCCTCTGCTGCCTTACTGCCAGTTACATTCCAGTATATGACCAGAGTTTATTCACAGTGTGCTGCAGACGACATCTATGTGAGCGTACAAGGCCCCCATGCAGGGAGAGGCTGAAAAGTAGGTGATGATGGTGAAGAAAGAGATGATCACAGTGGATGTTAACAAGGTCATCAAGGAGTGTGGACAAGGTGCGTGAGGGCCGAAACTGCAAGATTTTATACAAAAGTCTACATCTGCCTCTCTTCTCCAGAGAACGAGGAGAAAAAGGTGGAGTAATCCCTCAATTCAACTGAGATTAGGGAGATGTCTAAAACGTGGGAGACAGTGGAAAGTTTTGTAGAAAAGCACAACCCAAATAGGGCTGCGGCAGTGCAAGTGATGAGTCGGTTTAACGACAACGCCATGTCATATTTCCGTGAAATTCTCAGAAGACAGCAAAAACAAGTATCATTGGCTAGGTTCCTTGTGAGAGCTGCACAAAAAGAAAAAGATTCCACTGAGCCAATAGGTAGCAGGGATTCCGTTAGTGATAGTGAAAGTCATCTTATATGATAACTTTCCTCTCTGTTGTCTCCTTCACACCAGCCACGAAGGTTTTCAAAAGTTACTGGAGGTTAATTTATTTTTCCTTCTATTTTGTATTCTCTTTATTGTTCTGTACCATATTATAGTATTGTAATCATTTTTATATGAATATTTTTGGGTTGTAGAACAAATGATCTTAGTTTCCATCATTTCTTAAGGAGAAATTCACTTTGATATGCAAGTGCATTGGATTACAAGCATGTTTCCAGAATGAATTATGCTCGCAACCAAGGTTTTGCTGTATATCCAAAATAATATAATTTAAATATGAAATCAAATATTGAAAATTATTAATAAGATACTTAACATTCTTTGTTGCAAAGTAACTCTTTGAAATCAGTATACAGTTTATACTCAAAGCACAGCTAAAATCAGAGCAGGCACATTTCAAACATTCAATAGCCTTATGTGACGACTGGCTCTCAATTGGACAATGTAGCTCCAGATTGACAGATAATAATTTTATTAAGTGATTCTTTTAACCAAAGAATCTACTTCTGACAAAGTAAGAGCAGATTTGGAGTCTTGCTGCTTATCAATGCAATGCAATGAACATTTACTAACAACAGTAAGAATGAGCCTCCAAACTAGGCAAGATTATTATGACAGTACGTTTGCACTTTCAGTGGCTTTCTTAGGAGTTTTGTAGTGGTGGTGGCAGTCTTAATAAAACTACTCATTATTTGTGTACTATTTCTTCTATTATTTGGTTAAGTTGGTTTTACAGTCAAGTACCTTAAAAGCCTGCCAAAGAAACTATATTTTTAACCTATTATTATACTCTACTTACTTAAGACAGCCTGCATTTAAATGATTTCTGTTTTAGTTTCATCACAAATGCAGAAAATTTCACTGCCATTTTTAGGATAATCCCTTTTCCATTTTGTGAGTTTTGCTTTCATTACGTCTTATTCTAGATTCATTTAGTTAATAAATATTTGTTGAGCTGCTTTTGTAAGTACTGGAATACAGTGAGAAGAAACACAAGAACTCTGCTCTCCTGGAGTTTTCATTTCAGTCAGGGAGATGCTACAATGACGATATTTTAAAATACTTCGTGAAATAAATAGGTCATGGCGATGAAGAGGGCAGCATAGGGAATAGAGTCAGTGATACTGAAATAATGGAAGGTGACACATGGTAACTATGCTCATCATGGTAAACACCGAGTAATGTACAGAAATGTGGAATCACTACATTGTACACCTGCAACTACTATAACATTGTATGTCAACTATATTCCAATAATAAAAATCAATAGAAAAATACTTCAGAGCACACAGTGTGATAGTAAATGTGTACTGTTTTGTTAAACTTCAATCAGTTGCCTTAATCAAGACTCTGTATTTCTGGAGTGGTCAGTTAGCATAATATCACAAGGACTATACTCCAAAGGAGGCTATTCTACTACAAGTTCTTCTGTTACCTTATCAAGACCAACGTGCCATGCTTTGTTAATTAGTGCACTATAAGTCAAAAAGCAGGATTCTGATGAAATCAGTGATCTATGAAGTAACATGATGAATGTTCGAAATGAGCTTTCCTTGATAAAGATAAAGCTACTCAAGAAATATTACAGGATAAAAACATTTTAGAGTCGCTGTCCAAATTTACATAAACAGGGTATTAGAAAGCAACAAGGCCCGTTGCCTGCGCACTTAGGGATAGCACCCAAAGCTCGATCCCTGAGCATTTCTGGGTCCAGCTATTCATTCAGAGGATTTCTCATGACCTGATGTAACCAGAGGTAATAAAATCCTGCCTCTGGGATACTGTTATGCCTCTGCTGGAACAGAACCTTTCATACAAAGTGGAAGACAAAACATCTGAGAAGACAGAGGCCTGTGGCTATAAAAGGCTTAAAGAATGGGTTGGATTAACTGTTTTGTACCTGATTGAGAATGAACATTTAATTAAGATCTGTATATGCAGCAGGATTTGGTCTGAGACTTGCTTTCGTTACGACATACGAGTGAGGTTGTGGGCGGCTAGCAAGCCATCATCCACTAAAAACTTCTTCAGCAGCTACTATTTTTTAAATTTTTTAATGTTTATTTATTTTTGAGAGACAGAGGGAGACAGAGTGTGAGCAAGGGAGGGGCAGAGAAAGAGGGAAACACAGAATCCAAAGCAAGCTCCAGGCTCTGAGCTGTCAGCACAGAGCCCAACGTGGGGCTCAAACCCATGAACTGTGAGGTCCTGACCTGGGCTGAAGTCAGACACTCAAATGACTGAGCCACCCAGGTGTCTCTTAAGCCACAATTATTACCCACCAAAATGAACATGGCCAAAATGACTTAGATAAGTTTATTTAACATGAGACAGTCTATAAGCATATATAAGAATAAGTAAGTAACAGTTTCAGATAATGACTATAAAAAAAATAAGGGGCAAGAATATAGAAATTGAAAGGTCAGAGAGAGCCTCTCTGATAATTTAATATTTGAGCATACGCAAAGTCAAAAATTGCTTTTACTTTTTTAAGTTTTTATTTGAATTCCAGTTTGTTAACATACAGTGTAGCGTCAGTTTTAGGCACACAATCTAGTGATGAACACTTCCGCACAACACCCGGTGCTCATCCTAACAGGTGCACCTACTGCACCGATCACCCACACCCACCTCCCCAGTAGTACCGCCAATTTGTTCTCTATAGTTAAGAGTCTACTTCTTGGTTTGCCTCTTTTTTTTTTCCCTTTGCTCAACTGCTTTGTTTCTTAAATTCCACATATGAGTAAAATCATGCAGTATTTGTCTTTCTCTGACTTACTCTGCTTAGCATAACACTCTCTAGCTCCCTCCATGTCATTGCAAATGACAACATTTCATTCCTTTTTATGGCTGAGTAATATTCCATTGTAGTTATATACCACATCTTTAGCCATTGATCAGTTGGTGGGTACTTGGGCTGTTTCCATAATTTCACTATTATAGACAATGCTGCTATAAATCGTCAGTGTGCGTGTATTCCTTTAAATTAGTATTTTTGTATTCTTTGAGTAAATACACAAAAAATAAATTCAAAATGGATAAAAGACCTAAACATGAGACCTGAAACCATAAAAATCCTAGAAAACAACACAGGCAATAACTTCTTTGACATTGGCCATAGCAACTTCTCTCTAGATACGTCTCTTGAGGCAAGGGAAACAAAATCAAAAATAAACTATTAGGGCTACATCAAAATAAAAAGCTCTGGGGGCACCTGGGTAGGTTAGTCAGTTAAGCATCCGACTTCAGCTCAGGTCATGACCTCATGGTTCACAGTGTGAGCCCTATGTCTGGCTCTCTGCTGAAGCTCAGAGCCTAGAACCTGCTTCAGATTGTGTCTCCCTCTCTCTCTGCCTCGCCCTTGCTCACACTCCCTCTCTCTGAAAAATGAATAAACATTTTAAAAATTAAATAATAATAATAATAAGCTTCTGTACAACAAAGGAAACAATCCACAAAACTAAAAGGCGACCTATGGAAAGGGAGAAGGTATTTACATAGGACATATCTGCTAAAGGGTTAGTATCCAAAATATACAAGGAACTTATAAAACTCAGCATCCAAAAAATGAATAATCCAATTAAAATGGGAAGAAGATATGAATAGATAATTTTCTAAAAAAGACACACAGGTGGCCAATAGATACATGAAAAGATACTCAACATCAGTGATCATCAGGAAAATTCAAATCAAAACTACAACGAGCTGCCGCCTCACACTTGTCAGAATGGCTAAAATTGGCAACACAGGAAACAACAGGTGTTCGCGAGGGTGCGGAGAAAGAGGAACCATCTTGCACTGTTGGTGGGAATGGACACTGGTGCAGCCGCTCTGGACAACACTATGGAGGTTCCTCAAAATATAAATAGAGCTACCATACACGCCCCAGCAACTGCAGGACCACGTATTTCCGAAAGAAGACATAATTGCTTTTAAACAGCAAGTAGGTATCCCCACACCATTCCCCCCATCCTCAAAGCATTCGGTGAATTCTTCTAACAAAATAAACCTCAAAAATAAGTCTCTAATTATTCCCCAAAATAAAACTTCACTAAACCTGAGCCTAAAATAAAAAATCACGAAACGCTACGAATACAAGACACTATGGTTAAGAATCAGTAGAAACAAAAAGCAACAGAAAATTGGCTTATAAAGATTACAAATACTGGAGTTATCAAATACAAAATGCAACAGAACGATGTCAAATACATTAGAACAAGTAAAGGATGGTATTGAAATGTCTAAGGAATAACGGACTATCAAAAATGACCAAAAAACATACCGAAGAATGACTTCCACACCTGAAAATATTATAAAAATTGGAGAGAGCAAATGGACAGGATAAAAAAAACAGCATATTAGGGGCACCTGGGTGGCTCAGTCGGTTGAGTGTCCAACTTCAGCTCAGGTCATGATCTCGTGGTTTGAGAGTTCGAGCCCTGTATTGGGCTCTGTGCCGACAGCTCAGAACCTGGAGCCTGCTTCAGAGTCTGTGTCTCCCTCTGTCTCTGCCCCTCCCTCTCTCACGCTCTGTCTCTCTGTCTCTCTCTCTCTCTCTCTCTCTCTCTCTCTCTCCCTCTCTCTCAAAAATAAATAAACATTAAAAAATTATTTTAATAAAAAAGAACAGGATATTAGACACAGGTGAAGAAAAAATTGGTAGTGATGAACTAGGTAATGAAACCTAACCCTGTAGACATGAACAATTAGAAAAGCTGGGAAAATATTTTTTTAAATTTTTACGTCTTTGTTTTTTGAGAGAGAGAAAGACACAGAGTGTGAGTGAGGGAGGGGCAGAGAAAGAGGGAGACACAGGATCCGAAGCAGGCTCCAGGCTCTGAGCTGTCGGCACATAGCCCACTGTGGAGCTTGAACCCACGGACTGTGAGATCATGACCTGAGCCGAAGTCGGATGTTTAACCGACTGAGCCACCCAGGCGCCCCGAAAATATTTTTTTAAATTTTGGTTTTTTAAAGGCAGTGAAGACATACTACTCAATGAAGGATCTGGTGAAGGGTAGAGTGGACAGAGAGGAGTCAAGGAAAAAAGAAAATTAGGACAGTGAGCAAAAGAGAAGAGAGAACTGGGGAATAGCACTATTTAAAGAGATAATGGCTGAGAATTTTCCAAACTGAGGAAAGACATCAAGCCACAGATTCTAGAGGCAAGATTAATCCTTACACAAATACAAGAACAACTGTGATGGTTTATTTTATGCGTCAGCTTAGCTAGGCCACGGCACCCATTCTTCGGTCAAACATCAGTCTAGAAATTGCTGTGAAGGTATCTTTTAGATGTGGTAAACATTCAAATCAGTGGATTTTGAGTAAAGCACATTATCTTCTGTAATGTGGGTGGGCCTAAATATATTATACATGCATCAAAAGTAAATAGACAATTAAAGATACAAAATAACTATATGTTGTTTATAAATGACATACCTTAAATATAAGAATATAAAATGTTGAAAGTAATAAGGTAAAAAGATATATCATACAGACACTAACCAAAAAAGGCTTCCATATCTGTATTAATATCAGACAAAATAGACTAATGCTAAAAGCATTAATAGAGTTAAAAACACATATTTCATAACAATAAATGATTCAGGTTACTATGAAGATATAACAATTCTAAATTGTCATGCATCTCATACGAGGCCTTCAAAAATATACAAAGCAAAACTTGACATAACTAAAGGATAAAAGACAAATCCACAGTCTTAGTGGGATATTTTAACTTACCTGTCTCACTAAATCATAGAAAATAACAGATCAAAAAATCCTTAAGGAGAAGCTTTGAAAAGCACGGCTACCAAACTGGACCTAATTTATATACGGAGAGCACTACGTACACAACCCCCATGTGCAGTGAGCACATCTCTCCCAAGCACACTTGGAACATTTAAAAAGCTGACCGTGAGTCATGTATGCTCTCTGATGATAACAGATTTAAGATAGAAATAAACAACAGAAAGAGAGCTAGAGAATTTCATATATATATGTGGGAATTAAGCAGTACTTAATTAAATGACACATGCATGATTCAGAACAGCAATCATGACAAAAATTAGGAAATATTTTCAAGTGAATGGTAATTTCAAAAAACAATGTACCAAAACTTATGCATGTAGAGAAAACTATAAGGATGAAATTCACAGAATTAAATGCATCTATTAGAATGAAGGCCTGTAAAACAATGATCTAAGCGTCTCAAGGAGTTAGAAAAAGAAGAGCAAATTAAAACAAAAAAGGTAGAGGGGCGCCTGGGTGGCTCAGTCAGTTGAGCGTCCGGCTTCGGCTCAGATCATGATGTCACAGTTTGTGGGTTCAAGCCCCGCATCGGGCTCTGTGCTGACTGCTAGCTCAGAGCCTGGAGCCTGCTTTGGATTCTGTGTCTCTTTCTCTCTCTGCCCCTCCTCTGTTCATGCTCTGTCTCTCTCTGGCTCTCAAAAATAAATAAAATGTTAAAAAAAGGTTTTTTTAAGTAAAAAAGTAGAGTTAAGGGAAAAATTAAGGGCAGAAATTAGTAACAAAGAAATCAATCACCACACTCCCGAAAAACAAGATGTCACAGTGCTGGCACAAAGACAAAGAGAACAGTGGAAGAGAACTGAGGGTCCAGGAACAAACTCCCACCAGATGCAGACACGTGATTTG